>NC_035444.2:27453567-27753567 GCF_002127325.2 Helianthus annuus
TGTTTCGTCCAAAACTAGCCTCTAAATATTTCCTGTGTAACCATCGCAACCTCTATTGTGTATTAGAAATTTTGTGAGAAGTGGGTAAGCTGAGGGGCGTTACGTGTCTTTTTTTAGTTCATTTGTGTTTTTTATTTCAATGCATTATGTATGGGGTAATATGGGTTATTTTCTATTTGTTTGAAGGTCTTATGTGTAAGTCTATCTTTTATAAATTGAATGCTAAGGCCGTGGGGTATGGGGCGGGAGTTTTGGCGTGGGTTGAAGTAAAACGCCCAAGTCACCACCCCGGGTGGGCTTGGGTTGTGGCGTGGCCCCTTGGGGCTTGGCTTTCAAGCCGGGCGTGGGGCGGTTTGGCCAAGCGAGCTGGCGGACTCTCATTTGCTCACCCCGCCACGTCAGGCGGGTGTTTTAAATTTTTTAGAAATTTTTTGTATTTAAAAAAAAAACCATTTATGCCACGCGGTTCACCCAACCCAAGCCCAACCCACGCCCCGCCATACCCCGCGGACACGTAACCCGGCAGTGGGCTGGCTCCGCGGACACGTGTCACCAAATGCCCAACCCAAGTCCCAACCCCCGCCCCACCATACCCCACGGCCTAAGCAACAAACAATCTGGAGGGTATCCAGAATTTTAGTCAATTACTTCTCATCTTCTAGCTTCTTTCTCGATTATAACCCTATCAAAGGTATCAGAGCCGTTCCGATCTTCCATCGGAATTCATCTATCACCATGACGAATACATGCAACCATGAAGTCGACAAGCCCATCAAGGATCATGAGAAGAAGATTGCAAATCTTCAAGCTGCCCTAGCATTTGAAAGTCATGTTTGTTTAGTCTCGAAATATTCTATCACAAGAGTCTATAACCAGACATTAATCAGACCTGTCACCTAAATAACTTCAAGCAATTTTCTCAAAACAATAAAGTGTGTTTTAAGGTATTATTGTAATGCCCCTAAATTTAAAATCATTAACCACTAGAAAACCCTAATTAAAACACCCAAGTAATTCTGCACCAACCCTAAAATTTTCAGAATCATCAGAATCAGGATCAGGGCCCCTAAAACTCAGGGGGGGTAAAACCTAGTTGACGATTATCTTCATAAAAACGTTGTCTAAATGCTATTGGCCGAATCGTCGACTCAGCAAGCCTAGTTAGGGACGTGGCTACCTATAGAAAATAGGTGACCCCTCGCGTAGCGCGACGCCTAGGGGGGTACCCCTCGCGCTACGCGACAGGGTCAAATTTCGGGTATAAATAGAGGAGTCTGGGACTTGAAATTCTGCACTTGAACGACGTTAAAAGTCAAAAATTACACTAAGTTATGCTCTGTTTACCACAATTAACACACACGAATCACGAAGTGCTGCCGCAATCAGGGTAATTACTCGATCGCTATTACGATTCATTTCCGGGATTAATATGTCCAAAGAATGTCTAAGTGCCGCCCACATTGGGTTATGCTTTGTCGTTTGTCGATAATTCGATAAATGAGTTGAAGCATTATACTTTGTCGTTTGTCGATAATTCGATAAATGAGTTGAAGTATTATACTTTGTCGTTTGTCGTTAATACGGTAAATGAGTTGAAGTATTGCACTTGGTCATTCATTGTGAGAATTTGATCTCGTGAGTTATCATAAAAGTTGTATTAGTTAATTTCCTAGTTGTGTGCAAATTAGGTTAAGAGAATAATCAGTAAGCTAAACTCTGTCCGTATGAATCTACAATTGGAAACAAGGTAGCATCACTTGGAAATTTTAAGGTACGGATAGGTTCCTTCCTTTCGATCTATGTTGTTTTTATAAAAGATCCCTTCTTTCGATTTATGTCGTTTGAATATAAGAATTCCGTATTAAGATTAAGTTATAAGTTATAAGTTCTGGATGGATAGAATTCCTTTCTATCGATTTATGTCCGTTGGGTACGGGTAGAATCCTTTTCTTTCAATTTATGTCGTTTTGATACAAGTATGTCATTCTTGAATTTAAATTTCCATATTAAGATTAAGTTATGAAATAAGTTATAGATTCCGTATTAAGATTAAGTTATGAAATAAGTTATAGATTCCGTATTAAGATTAAGTTATGAAATAAGTTATAGATTCCGTATTAAGATTAAGTTATGAAATAAGTTATAGACTCCGTATTAAGATTTAGTTATGAAACATGTGTTGAAAGTTACAAACGTTTTGAAAAGGTTTTGTTTTACATCAGTTATTTAGAAAATGGTTTATTTTATACAAGTTTCATTTCCTACTCTAGTGGTTCCTTATTAACGAGTCAAGGTTTTATCTTGTTTCGTTTAATAAACCACATTTTGGGGACGAAATTGTCAAGATAGGATTGATAACCATACCTTGATGACTGGTTCCACTCTTATATTTTCAATCTCGCCAAAGATCCGTATTTTACAAGTTACAAGTTAAATATCTTAAGACTTATAAGTTATAAGTAAATAAGTTACAAGTTTAATATGATATATAAGTATTATGTTACTCAAGTCAAATTGTTTTAAATTACTATGTCTTGTTTTTAAAACTCCTCACGTCTTTGATTATCGATTCATTTGACAGTCCGTTCGATTCCTGTTCTAATCATTTAGTTTCATGTCATGCGATAGTTTTTCTGTTAAGTTGTACTCATTATCGCATGTTCCAATATATGTTCCGTTCTGTTCTGAAAATAAGTTTTATAAGTTATGTGAATAAGACCATTTGTACTCTGATACCCTGAGTATCGCTTCTCGTGGAGTGTCCCACGAGCATGTTGTTGTGGCATCAACATCATGTGCTCCATCCGTGACGGAGAGATCAGTTCACGGCGTCTCTTAAGTACAAGTGTGGTACATAAGGCTATTAGGAGGCGTATGGATCGATCCTAGGATTTAAGTATAAGTATAAGGAGGTGGATAACGGGTATGCCAATTCGCCATCTCATATGATAATTATGCAGGAGTAGCTACCTGTGTATTGTCACGTTTTAAGTTTGCTCATGGGTACATCCGTAAGATATGATTATGAAATTAAGTTATTTGCATCGTCAAGTTCCATCCGGTTAACAAAATAAAATAAGCTTTTGTTTTCCTCTATCCGCACACTGGGCAAAACTTTCGAAATTTTGCTCAGACGTACGTTTTTTTTGTTGTTGTTGTTTTCTTCTTTACGTCAGGTTATCAAGACAAGCTGGGACAGAAAATGGAAGAGTGCTCGAGTGTTTAGAAAAGACGGTAGAAATAATTATAATGGATTAGATATCCTTCATTAAGCTGTAAAGCCTTGTAATACATTTAAGTATAAATGGAATTATGTTTTTGATCTGCCTACCGTTATTGTGACACGCCGGCCCGTTCCGGAACGGGGTGTTACAATTATCATATTAGGTTCATCTTTCAAAGGACGGATGTCGCATGGAATTGCAGACGACAATTCTTTTAGATGGTTACCAAACACTAGTATAGATAACAAAACACAATAAATAAATTGAATTTGGAAGAATCCTACAAAGATATCCATGAGGCAATTAGGTGTTGACGTATTGTCGAGGTAGAGGAAAGATGTAAAGGCACTAATTATTCATGGTAGAGGATGTAGGAACCGACCTGGAAGGACGGGAGAATGGTCCATGATGGGTTTGTCCTTAGGTATGTCGAAATTTACCAGGCTTGAAACAAAGGACCTCACACACTCTAAAGGTATCCCGGAGTGTGCTTTCTATCGTTTGCATTGTCAGATTTGAGTTATCATGATGAATCCCACACAAAGCATAAATTTTTAGACAGTTTAACAACTTTTGACATTTAAATTTTAGAATACCAATTCTATTAGTAATCTAATATTTGATAAAAACTTGTATCTTGAAAAAATCATATATATTCTTTTTATATTTAAATAATAACAAGTGGGAATGCCCGCCCGTTGTTGCGGGTATTTATGTTTGGAAATAAAAATTAGTCTTGTACAAGAACTTGTTTTGCTACGAATTATGAGAGGGACCTCTTTCTCCAAATATATAACTTTATACTCGTGTTCTAGTGTAGTTGCTACTGTAAAAGGTGAGCCAAGAGCAACTGACCATCCAAGTGCAACATCGGTGGCTTTACAGTCAACATCCTGCAACGAATGATTTAACAACAGTGGCGGAGGTATCTTATGCCGGGGGGCAACGCCCGCTACGGCTTGGCGCGGAAAAATTTGGAAAAATTAGTGTAAATTTTGGAAAAATTTGAGGTTTTTTCGATTTCGTTACGGCTTATTTATAAAACGTTACGGCTTGGCGGATTTTCTAGATCCGCCGTTGTTTAACAATCATCAATATTTCAATATGAATATGACAAGGAATAAACAAACAGATCTTTTGAGTGTTGACCAACCTAATATACAGCAAAACTTGCATTAATCCCAGCTCCATTTGTCTATTTTCCTTTAAACGTATAATCTTCTAACCAATGGGCCCATTCCTCTGGGACATACAACAACCACACCAACATTTTTATCTTGGAAACCTCCCATTCAATTGATCCCATTCAATATTGTGCGGCGATTCAAATGACCGGAGCCATTCAAAGGTCGTGGTTTCAATGGAGGGTTACAACTCATCGCCACCAATGAAGAGAGGAGCAGGGGTTTGGATAGAATCCCTATATTGCCCAGGTGTCTTAAAAGTTTGGTAGTTGTCCCAATTTCCTCCCTCAATGGTTTGCTTCATTTGTACATATAGTCTTTACACTTCTAAAATTACAGCTATAGTCCCCAACTTTTGCACATTCGTTCTCTGATAGTCCTTAACGTGGATGTAAATTAGTTTTCTCAGTTAAGTGAGTGTGAAATGGCCTAAATACCCTTAATGTTAATTTAATAACTAAAAAGTTAAAATAAATATAATTAATATTTAAAAATTTATAAAGGACCCACCACCCACCCACTTCGTCTTCACCGCCACCGTCTCCAGCTTTCACCACCATAACACCTCCACAACCATACCATACCATACCACCCACTCTTCACCACTGCCATAAGTACACCACCTGACATTCACCACTGCCATAGCACTAATGCCTTGTTAAACCAAGTCTAAAAGGTAGGTAAACTGTACGTATTAAGGTTGCATCTAGTTGTGTCTCTTAACATAGTGATGCATTTTCACTTAGAACCCATAGCTGAAAACTAAAATGCAGCATAAATATTTATGGACTTAGACCTACACAAGCACCAATTTCTTTCATAACACCGTGCATCTCAAATTTTACCTCAAAGATCCGAGATAACAAACACCAATTTCTTTTAAGTTGACAAATCAAATATATATATATATATAGTTATAAAGAGTTAATTGCCCGGATGGTCCCTGTGGTTTAACGTTTTTTCACGTTTCGTCCCCACCTTTTGAAAATAGCAGGTATACTCCCTATGGTATGCTATTTTGTTACTCGGATAGTCCCCGAAGTAGATTTCAGTTAGTTTGGAAATAGCAGGTATGCTCCCTGTGGTTTGTCATTTTGTTACTCGGATAGTCCCCGGAGTAAATGTCAGGGGACTATCCGAGTAACAAAATGACAAACCATAGGGAGCATACCTGCTATTTCCAAAAGGTGGGGACTAAACGTGAAAAAACATGAAACCACAAGGACCATCCGGGAAATTAACTCTAGTTATAAATAACACAGATTATACCTCTACCACTACAACAAGCTCAAACACTATATAATCAACAAAAAAAATTTCAAAATTAAAACAAAATACATACTCTGGTTTCACTTCGACACCAAAAGGATCTCCAGCTTCTTCGCTTTACTGGGCGTATTAGCATTCGGACCCGCAGTATTAGGAGCCGACGCTGCAACCATCGCAGCCGCTTCCCGAGACCTCTTATCCAGCTGAATCAAACTCCTGGTAGCCAAAATCGCCTGTGGAACCAAATCAAATGGATTTTAAAATTAAATAGGTATTATAATCATTTCACACTCACTTAACAGAGAAAACTAACCCACATCCGCGTCAGGGACTATCCGAGAACGAATGTGCAAAAGTTGGGGACTATAGCTGTAACTTTAGAAGTGTAGGGACTATAGATGAAAATGAAGCAAACCACAGGGACTATCCGGGCATTTTTCTCTAATAATATACAAGCTTTCAAGCAAAAAGTTTTTTAAAGTACGTCTTTAGGGAGGGGAACTCGCCGGAAGTTTGCTACAATATGTTGTGCAACAAGGCTTCGTGCAGGGCCTAATTCCGTACCCATACATACTTGAGCTATAGAATGTTGCTACCGACAACCTCTCATTGTTTGAGTTCGCTATCGCGAGATTCTCAATGCTCTTGTAGACACCATTACTTACAATCTGCAAAACACGTAAAGTTTTCAAATAGAAATATTTTTAGCTAAAAGAGGTTAAAAATCACCTAAAGTCATTTTTTAGAGCATACAAACTGCTAAAAGAGATCTAGAGTCAAACAGGTTGAAAGTCGTCCAATGTTCATTTTTAAAGCATGCAAACTGCTAAAAGGGTATGGATCAAACGGGTTCAAAGTTCATTCTTAAAGCATACAAACTGCTAAAAGATCTATTTAAAAGAAAATGGGTCGAATGGGTTGAAAATCGCATAATGTCTATTATTAAAGCATGCAAACTGCTAAAAGATCTATTTGAAAGAAAACGGGTTGAAAATCGCATAATGTCTATTCTTAAAGCATACAAACTGCTAAAAGATCTATTTAAAAGAAAACAGGTCGAACAGGTTGAAATCGCATAATGTCTATTTTTAGAGCATCAAAAGTCCAAACTGCTAAAAAAGCTCTTCTACCTATAAAGGGAATGGGTCACACAGGTTAAACGCTAGTCAAAATCTACTTTGAGAAGCTATAAACTGATAAAAGACTATGGGTTAAACGGGAACAAATAGGCCACAAAAAAACTCTTTTAACACCCGAAGCTGGGCCTGCATCATGCTAACAAGAACGACGTCCCTTGATCCAAATAAAATCAAACAGAAGTCCCGAAATAAAAAAGAATCTTCCAAGCCAAACGACCGGTTAGGCCATAGGAGCAAACAACCAGACTCATATTTTCTGCCTAAAACCGGCCATAAACCAAACATACAAAACAACCCCTGACCCATTCCTACATTGAAATGATACTTATATATGTGTGCTTGGAGATGGTTGTGTATTTTGCTTGACCCTCTCAAGGTAGATGATATCCTTCTCTTTGGTGTTGCACTGGTGCTTATCTATTGCAAAATGTTGGGTGTACATGTGCCCATGTATCTGCGTGTATATTTTTTATGTACGCAGCAGCGCCTTACATAAAATGTTTCTCTATAATAGAAAGTATAAAGATCTTTAAAAGATCTTGTGATGCAGAGTTTGCCTCATCAAAAGGTCGGCTGCATTTATTGTCTGCTCTCATATTTGCTAAAGCATACAATTTATTGTTTTATCCTTAGTGTCATTTCCTAGCACCTGCATCATCAAGTGTGTGTAATATATTCATGTGCTTAAGCTGATAATGTATGTCTATTTCTATCTAGCATTTTAACTAACTAAAACTTCGATTTACCAACACATCTGGACCTCATTTATAGGCCACCTGCTTTGCAAAATTTGAAAATCGTTGATCAATCCAAAACCTTCCCCTACAAACATCATACAGTTTAGAAAAAACAAATTTCATCGACTTCTAAAGAAAAGCTATACATATTTCGTGCTTAAACGGGTAGTTTATTCAGCCTTGGCTTTTGGGTTTGCCTCTTTAACGGGTAGTTTCTGATTATAAATAAGAGTTCTCAACTATTAAGTGTTGAATCAGTAAGAGGTTTGAACTATTAAGAGCCAGTATAATGGTTAGCCGTTTAGAGGCAAATGTCTGACCAATTCAGATTAAAGGTTTTAACCATTCAGACTTAGGGGCTGTTTGGCAACTTCTGAATGATTAAGTGCTGAACCAATAATAGATCTGAACCATTAAGTGTTGAATCAGTAAGAGGTCTGAACCATTAAGAGTTAGTATAATGTTTAACCGTTTAGAGGCAAAAGTCTGACCAATTCAAATTAGAGGTCTAAACCATTCAGATTATGTAAAATACTTAACAATTCAGAGGCAAATGTCAGAACCATTCAGACATCTGCTCGCGAAACAAACAGTCTGAACCATTAAATGCTGAGGTCTGAACCATTAAGAGCCTCATTAAGAGGTAAACAAACAACTCCTTAGTATATAATGCTTAAACATTTAGAGGCAAAATTCACGCCTTACCTCTCGTTCTTAGGCCAAACCTGAATATAGTGACATAATTGCATTTTTTTTTAAATTAATTTGATTTAATTTAAATTTAAATATATTATGAATATGAATTAGCAGCAACATAGTAGTGTTGCATTTCTGGTTGTACAATATGCATAGGCGAGTTGTACAGGTGTTTTGGCGGTTTTTGTACTCTTATTGGTTATTTTGGACGGTGTTGTTTTATTCCAAGCCGGAAAGAGAGTTTCTTAGTTTGCACCGTCAAACATTCACAAATCACACATACAAAGAGCAATGAAAAGCTAATCCAGCTTCTTGAATTGTTCAGACTCCCATTCATCTGGAAGTGAGCATATGATGATGATGGTTACATACTATAACTTGACAGTTGGGGTTTTTTTGAAGAATAGTCAGCATATATTTGATGGTGGTTACATATATTTGTCATTTAGCTTTTATGGTTAACATATATCAAATGAAAATTCAGATTATGATTCTCGACAATGGTCATTTGAAAAGGTGAAAGAGAAGATTTAGCAGCAAAATTGTAGCAACGAAATTCGAAAGGGCATCAAATTTCACCAAGGAAACAAGTAGCTGTATCTAATTACGTCACCTAAATGTTTTACCAGGCAAGTTTCTTTATTATTGTTTAAATTAAAGATATATAACATTTAACTCTCCCCGTTACCGAGGTTGCAGAAGTTCACCGCGTTATAGAGCAACCAATATGGAAGCTATAGAGCTTTATATTGGTTCATACTATATTATCATATCCACCTTTAAAATAAATCTTAAACATATTAATATTGATTTAATTACTTATTAATCTTGCTTGTTGTATGCGATGCAGACTTTGGTAGCATTTTTACAGGAGTAGTGACTAACAAGCATGGAAGAGTTAAAGCTATACTGGGGAGCTTTTCGACGCCAGTTCGTACTAATCATAGACCAGAAAAGAAAAAGAAGGTTGGTTCTCCTTGGTTTTTTTTGAGTCGCTAGAAGGTTGGCAAAATCTGATGATTAAATCTTGGTTGCCGATCAAATCTAAAGATCATAAACTTTTTAGAGTTAATCCTATACATTTGATTAGCCAAGTTCCTAATGTAATATGTAGTTAGATTTATATTTTGTTTATTCATAGACTTATGGTTTATGTAATTTGCATTGTTCAACCCGTGTATATATTACAACACAAACACATGTGACATAATAGCCAAGTTCCTGAGTATAAATGTGTCTACAAAGTTAATTATAGGTCATATGTGAGTTTACAATCATGTCACATAATGGTATTATTATATTATTATTATAGTGCTTTGAATTTTGAATTGGGTATCCATATTATATGGTGTTAATGGGTCTAGACGTGCACCTTTCGGGCTGGGTTTAAACGGGTTAGGCCCTCAGGCCCTTTGGTCAGAAACTATTTTTAAAGTTACTTAATTTGGCCTCTTTTTTTAGAGACATGGACTAAAGTTGTCATGTGAACTGTTAAGCCATGCCTCTTTTCGTTTCTATATATTCATATTGTTACAGCACAACACGTGTAAGTATAAATGTGGGTAGAAACTTAATTGTAGGTCGTATGGGAGTACATGATCATGTCACAACAAAGTATTATTATAATGCTTTGAAAAACCATAAATACATGGATGGTTAATTCCTATAATCGCAGCCAGGGCAAGGATGGAGCTGTTAGGCGCTGAGATGTTGAACATGGGGAATTGTCAAGGTACCTTAGATTGTTTTATATGCATCCAACAGTTTTTACGTATATCAAATATTCAGTTTGGTAATACATACATCGCGTTAATTGTAGGTACTAAATATTACACCATACTAAACATGTTGTCTAAACGCAGAGAGTCAAGCCACGCAGCGAAAAAGGACTTGACCAATGATCAAACCGAAAAATAGTTTTGGTACGCCTGCAGACGAGGAAGGAACGACAGCTGGAAACCGAACATAAAGAAACCGAACATAAAGAAGCCGCATCAGCTTTAACAAATCAAAACGCATAACAAACAACCGTTCGTACGAGTTATCTTAGCATGACGGATGAAAAACCTCTAAAGGAACATTTTTGATGGCTATAGATGATGAAATGTAGGTTGCTGAAACGCAAAACCCGAAACAATCCATCGTCGTCATACAAAACCTTAAATAGAATACACAATCCATAAATGAAACTGTATTTGGAACAGCAATCAAATACTAATTTCATCAGCAAATCTAACCATAGTCAAGCACTAATTTCATCAGCAAATTGCAAAAAAAAAAAAATAGTAACAATGATAACTCATTAGTTAAGTTAGTTAAACAACAGTTTAAACATTGATCAGATCTTCATCACTCCATCTTCATCTCTAAATACTCGGTACACCAACGTGATGGAAAATATCCAGCGTCACCCATGCATATGCTCCGTCACCCCATTTTGTTCCTCACGAGTTTTTTACCTCAACGCTAAGATCCATCAGCTTATGATTGTCAACCCTTACATACAATCCAGTGATCAAGAACGAATGCGGGTAAGCTTTAGGGTGGGGAAAGTGATGTGCATCGTAAAGAAGACAGTCATCTAAGCTATTAAATGCACCCCAGCGATATGGGTCATGCTTGCTAACGTGGCAACCTATTTGGTTTTCGACAACGATATCTATTGGATAGCAATATCCTAACAACGGGTAACGAGACCCTCATAGATTAAAGTTTTCTGCCAACTTTTTAGCAAATATTGAAATGTCTGGTAATAGTCTCAAAACTCTTCAGTTTATATCTTTTACTCCCCACTTTGTATTGAAAATTCTCGACCTTCTCGTATATGGCTTGCTTGATCTCTAGTTCTTCAAGCCCTTCATTTATAACTTGACGCAGCGCTTCTTTAGGAAGAATGATGCCATTTGGCTGCATCAAGCTTAAAATAGTATTTGGCGACAAGCGTAGGTGTTCGTTTCCGGGTGTCTTACGGTGGAGAATAGTGAGCATGTGAGTCAAACTGTTGGAAAAACATGACTCAAATTTTTGTTCCCATACCTCCTCGTAGGACTCTCTCATCGAGTAATGGAAACCTTTTTGGTTAGGACCTAGTCTGTTAAGGTGGAAATAGATATAAGCTAGATAAAAATTTATAATGTTACAAAAATCAGGAAGCCGTAAACGAAGAATAACTTACACTGTTGACTGCGTTTCAATGCGCGGATCCATTTTATGAATAAACCAATAACCTGGCATGAACAGTTTGTGTCAAATAATACATACATTTCACATGATCATATTAATGCACACTATTAATAGACAATAAACGAGCCAAAGCTCGACTCGAGCTCAGCTCGCCGTTTCGTTCGTAGGCCCAAGAAAACGATAAACCCACGATTACGTGACAAATTACCTGATGAGCGGCGATGTAGTATGGAAGACGGAAAATGCCTAATAGTGAACGACGGTGGACGATGAAGGTTGATGGAGGATGACGATGATGATGATGACGATTGACGTCGATGTTGAGGATTTAGGGTAAAAGGGATTTGTCTTTTGACTATTTACAATTTACATTCTCATATATGGGCCTGAAACTAATTTAGTGGGCTTAGAGATTTTAACCAACATGGACAGAATCAAAGATGTTTTACAACTAGTGGATGCCTAGCCCGCGTTGCGGGGCGATAGGTCGAATATTTCTCAAACAATTAAAAAAACACTACAATAGTTTTGTTAAAAAAAAACTAAAATGATGGCAAGACTAGAATTTTGAGCTCATGACAAAACTGTAATTTGTCAGGACTAATGAGCGAGTGTTAGGCAACTCCTTGACACGAAAAAAAAAATTTAATCGACTCAACCAATTAAAACAAAACACTTCTATGGTTTTGGTAAAAAAAAACTAAAACGATGGCAATACTGTAATTTTGAACAGAGGGCAAAATTGTATATTTTGACTTGGGGTAAAATCGTAATTTGCCAAAAGCTAAAGCGATATCAATACTATAATTTTAAACCATGGGCAAAATCGTAATTTTGAATAGGATCAAATTCGTAATTTTAAACTGGGAATAAAATCGTAACATAACCGAGCCAGTGGGGGCGTGCCATGCAGCAACTTGGCACTATTCCCCACACACCTTTAAAAAAAAATAAAACGATTGCAATACTGTAATTTTCTGTAAATTTTTAATTGGGGCAAAATTGTAATTTTGGGTTAGGGTAAAATTGTAATTTGCAAAAAAACTAAAGCGATGACAATACAATAATTTTTAACTAGGGACAAACTCATAACTCTGAACAGGGGGCAAATTTGTAAGTTTTAATTAGGGGAAAATCGTAATATACCCGGACCAATGGGGAGTGCCAGGCAGCTGCCTGGCACTATTCCCCTCGATTGGTTTTGTATATAACCAGTTGATGCCCCGCCCACGTTGCGGGGCGGTAGGCCGAGTAATTCTCAAACAACTAAAAACACACTACAATAGTTTTGCTAGAAAAAAACTAAAACAATGGCAAGACCGTAATTTTGAGCTCGAGGCAAAACTGTAATATGTCAGGACTAATGAGCGAATGTTAGGCAACTACTTAACACGAAAAAAAATTAAATCGAGTCAAACAATTAAAACGGAACACTTCTATAGTTTTGCTAAAAAACTAAAACGATGGCAAAACTGTAATTTTGAGCTGGGGCAAAATTGTAATTTTTGGCTGGAGGTAAAATCGTAATTTGTCAAAAGGTAAAACGATGGCAATACTGTAATTTTTAACTAGGGGCAAAATCGTAACTTTGAACAGGAGCAAATTCGTAATTTTTAACTAGGGTAAAATCGTATCATACACGAGCCAACGGGGGATTTAAAAAAAACTAAAAGATGACAATACTGTAATTTTTAACTAGGGACAAAAGTGTAATTTTTGGCTATGGAAAAATCATAATTTGCCAAAAGTTAAAGCGATGGAAATACTATAATTTTTAATCAGGGGCAAAACCGTAACTTTGAACAGAGGGCACATTCATGATTTAAACTTAGGGTAAAATCGTAATATACCTGGACCAATGAAGAAGTGTCAGGCAGCTGCCTGGCACTATTCCCCATCTTTATATAAAATTTGTTGAAGTTTATCTTCATTTTCATATTCATCAATATGATGTCATGATTAGTTTATAATAAACTTACTATAAAAAAAACTGATTAAGATTATTTCGTCCAAAAATAACCTACAAGAGAATAAATATTTTGTGTGTAAAGATCACAACCTCTATTGTGTATTAGACACTAGTTTGAATCCCGCGAGTTACGCGGAGATCAGTTTTGATACTCTCGCTATCAAAAAGAATCTTTTTAACAGCAAATTTGGATATCTAAATCATTAAAACATGTTCAGATATTATTATATTATAAAAATATTTAGTTAAATTTAAGTTTTATGAAAAAAAAAACTTTATCTATGTTTTTACTAAAGTAAAAATATAGTAATACAAAACATATCCACAACACTATACATACATACACATTTCTTAAAATACAATATTTACTAAAAAATAGTTTAAAAACACCGTGAAGATGAACTTGTGAAAAGAAATTCTTCGTTGATGAGAACAAAAAAGATATTCATTAGACTATCATTTGAGAATCGTACAATTTTCTTATCATTCATATTTAAATTATAGATGAATTCTTCGTAAAAAAATATTTAGAAAACAAAAGGAAGGAAAGAAAGTAAAGTGAACGGGACCACCTAAAACTACTGTTAACAAACTTTCGCAATTATTATATTACTATTATTAATACTAATTACTAATAATCTTAGGCCAATTGGTATACCCTCCCCGTAACCATGTGAGGTTTGATGTGGTGTCGAGAAGCATCAGGTGATCGATGAAGGTGTCAAGGGTTAAATGGAGGTTTTATTCTCTGAGTTTAATCTATGAAAAAATGTTAGAAAAAATATTTTCATAGTGAATGGATGAGAGAGTAGTTTATGAAGTTTTAATTATTGATTTATTTATACTTTTATATAAGTAAAATCTTAATATTAGAAAACAAATTACTAAACTTAACATAATACTCACCTTTCTAAAGCTCAAAAACATGTCATGTTGATAGCTGATTTGAATGCGTGCCGTTCAACAAGACGCCACTGAAGGTTTGCTCTACTTATCCTAATAAACCTCATCCTATCCTGGTTGCAGAATTTGTATAAACAGCTTATAACTAGAGATCTGAGGTTGAATGAAAAAGTTGTTGAATCTACTTGTTCTTAAAGAGGAGGAAGATAGATCATAAGTTGTTGGATCCATGTGTGGTCACTTTCATTGCAGGTCTCTTTTCAAGAAGATACAGTCTTGTTGGATCCTTAATGTGTGGTCACTTTCATTGCAGGTCTTTTTTCAATAAGATACGGTCAAAACAGGAACACATGTGTACTATCTTATATTTACTACCTAACAAAGATGTACAAACCTGAAATTAGATGGTTAAAATTTAACCCCCAGATCAAACAAAAGAAACCCCCATAACAAAATCAAGTAAATCCAGTGAAAAATTAAAAACAAAAAAATATTAACTAATTCAAGAAAAAAAAATGACAAAAAAACAAAAGAAAAACAGAGTAAACAGATGAAAAAGAAAGTAACATTACCTTAGCTTCATTCACGTTGATTTCATTACTGCCAGCCATGAATAACAACAATCAAGATTCAAACTTTATAAGAAAAAGATTTAATCTTTATGTAAGAAGAAGTTGAACAGAATATCACGATTTGAAAGATCTTGAAACAATGGAGTATTTGACCAGTGAAAACTGATCTTTCATTTTTGGGTTTTTCGGAAACAAGATGAGACACTTGTCTGATGCAGTGGTGGTGCGTCAAAACGTATTGTGGTGGATAAAACTGCCGCCAACACCACCGCATCATCCCCTCAACCACCACACCACCACCTCCGCCACCAGGGGCGGACCCTATGTTGTACGAGTCGTAGCACGGGCTACGGCTCAACTTTTTATCGGTATTGTAAAATTTCAATTTTTTTTCGGTTTTTATACCAAGGATGCCCCTGAACAACTATGAGGACACTACTAAAAAGAGTCTGTAAGCCCAAATCAATTGAAAATAATAAGCCCAGATCTCAATTGCCGAATATGTTAGCCCAAATCATTTGAAGAATGTAAATAATAAGCCCAATTGCCCAATATGTTAGCCCAAAATAATAAAAGATTGTAAGTAATTGCCCAATTGCCTTGAAGTTTTAATGCACGACATGACACAACTACGAGGATACCAATCAATTGAAAATAATAAGCCCAAATCCCAATTGCCCATTTCGTCACACTATAAGCGATGGTGATAAATTTGCAAACTTGAATGGAATAAGTGATCTTGCCCGTGTTATGGTTGAAACGGGAACACATAGTTCTTTTCATTCAGTTTATCGGGTAGTGAAGCTAGCTTTGCTTTTACCGGTTGCAACCGCAATCGTTGAAAGATGTCTTTCGAAATTGAAGCTTGTCAAGACGGATGAATGCGCCCAGAATTTTTGAACAATGCTATGGTTTGTGCGGTGAAAAGGATTTTTTACGTGAAGTAAAAGACGATGATGTGATGAAACGATTTCAAGCTATGAAAAAAAGAAAAAGACAAATCTATTAGGTATTTGTTTTACTTTATTTATTTATTTGTTTATTGTCGTTTTTTTAATATTGTACAATTCCATGGTGAAATTTTTTTTTAGGATACCCCTGAGTTAATGTTCTAGTTCCGCCACTGTCCGCCACCGCATCATCCCCACCACCACCGCATCATCACAGATCCGACGGCGAGGAAGCACTCGGCTCCGCAAACTACAGACATGTTGGGGGTAGAAGAATTGTGTTGTGAAGATCACATGGAGTTGAAGCTGGAGGGTTGAGAAGACGATGAAGAAAGGGATCAGAGTGGTCGTCAAGTTGCTGTCATTGGGAGATGATGTCATTTGAGAGAGATAGAGATAAGGATAGAGAGGAATCTAAATAGATTAGTTTTTATTTTTTAATTATAGTGATAATTTAGTCATTTAATAAAATTTAACAACAGAATTCTAACTGAGTTAGAAAATTGGACTCAGATGGTTAAGAAAAGTGGCTATAGGGACTCAGGGCGTTAAACATTTTGATTTTGGATTCAAGTGGTTAAAATCCTTAAAACACCGGTACTCAAAAAGTAATTTACCCAAAAATAAGCATACATAATAATCATTCCACAAGTTTGCAATCTCTTACTCATAGTAATTGATACCCAACTTGGTTCTAAAGTGCTTAACAATTCTCATCGTAATCATCAATTCTCTAGGAAGTTTCTTAATAAATTTTACATTGTTAGCCAATGAAATAATGGAATAATTTTCATTAAATACATCAGAGAATTTGTTGCATATTTGCATAACGAAATAACTAAACAAAAATCATATGTGCATAGAGGGTAGGGATATGGTAAAAAGTGTCTAAAATGTAAGAAGGGTAAGAAGTGTTTTAAACCATTGGATATTTGATCTAATGGTTGAGATCAATAGGGTATAAAAATGTAAATTGTGTTTTAATTAGAGGGACCTTATGTAAAATTGAAGGGCAATAGTGTCTTTTTCAATGTTTGAAATATGGTAACCATATCATACACGACCAAAACCTCCTACATTCACTCCTTTTTCCTTAAATATAGGAATTAATGATTCACCTTAATTGTAGAAGGTCTTTGGTTACATATTCTTCATACATTATCATAAAGAGAACTGTAATCAGATTCATGGCGTGGTGTTTTAAAACAACTGGATAAAATTGACTATGATTCAAGTCATGGTGTTTTATCTGGAGACGTTGTTCATGGCGTGGTGTTTTAAACATCTATGATTCAAGTCATGGTGTTTTATCTGGAGACGTTGTTTATGGCGTGGTGTTTTAAACATCTATGATTCAAGTCATGGTGTTTTATGTGGAGACATTGTTCATGGCGTGGTGTTTTATCAAAACAAAACATTCCCAGATTTTAAAACACCATGACTATGATTCAAGTCATGGTGTTTTATCTGGAGACATTGTTCATGGCGTGGTGTTTTAAACATCTATGATTCAAGTCATAGATAAAACACCACGCCATGAACAATGTCTCCAGATAAAACACCATGACTTGAATTATAGTCAATATCTCCAGTTTTTTAAAACACCATGCCATGAACAATGTATGATTCAAGTCATAGATAAAACACCACGCCATGAATAATGTCTCAAGATAAAACACCATGACTTGAATCATAGTCAATGTCTCCAGTTTTTTAAAACACTACGCCATGAACAATGTATGATTAAAAGATGTTGCGATTAAAAGATAATGAAGAATATAAAACAATCAGATGTATAATGTTTCCTAAAATTTCTCCTAATTCAAAATTCGATTCAAACCTTAAAAAACTCATCGGCAGTTTTTTTTTTTTTTTTTTTTCGCAGTTATTCTTGGAAATCAATTAAATGATAAAAATGTCAAATTACTAATATGCCCTTTTGAATTAATTAGGATAAAGGACACTTGTCATTCCCAAATTATTTCTCACACTTCTCACAAAAGTCTCACTTTTTACAGGATCCTCTACCTGTGCATAGATATACTATTAAAAATCATTTGTTTTGCAAATAATATAAAAACGATTCACGATTGTATGAACCATTTCTTTTTTGCAAATCGAATAAGGTAGTGAAGACTGCTTATGTATGTTGAAGCCTATGGTAATTTATTTTTCAAAAACATATTTCTTTTAGTCACTGTCGTCTGTGGAACTTGAACTAAAACTTCTCCCTCTCAAATACAGGTCTTTAAATGCTTTGCCTTTTCAAATGAACCACCACACCATTGGTTATGGTAGTCTTCTTTAATATCAAATATTGATACACATATTTATTGTCAGTCTTTACAACATTAAAAAAATGGTAAATGTTAAACAACATAGTAAATATGAACACAACTTTTATATTTTAATTAAAAAATATCATTATAAATTTAATATAAAAAAACTTCACAAAAAAAATGTTTTGATAAGGTTCAAATAAAAAATATCAAATATAAGAATAATTGTCATTATCGTTATAAACAATAAATTATAAGTTATAAGCTATAAAAATATTTGAAATATGAGCGGATTTCGTGGAAAAGTTTAATATTTCTATTTAATCTAATAAAAGATACGGTCAACTTACAGATATATTTGAAATAAGAGTGAATATTAATGTAATGATTATAAAATAAGAAATGCTATTGTTACAAGACATCGACCCGATTTAAAAAGTAACGAAAATTAACTTTTATTAAAAGTTTTTTTTAGAGATGTATGGTGTTGATACGTGAAATGTTTTAGAATCGTTTATTAAAAATAGAATTTTAAATTAATATATTACAGGATATAAGTTTATTATTAATATTTATTAAATCAATAACCTTTTTGTAATTTCGTTTCCTAAAAGTAACTAAAATACAAACACATATAAAGACACATATTTCCTATACATACATTTGTAAGTTGGGGGAATAGTGTCAGGCAGCTGGCTGGCACTCCCCCATTGGACCAACTTATTTTTAATTTAGTTTTATTCTCAGTTTAAAATTACACTTTCGTCCTTTGTTGAAAATTATGTTTTTGCCCCCAGCTCAAAATAAAATTATAATCTTGCACCTAGCTCAAAATTACGCTTTTGCCCTTAGTTCAAAAACTCACTTTTAATTTTGTTCCCAGTTTAAAAATACGACTGCCTGACACTTCCCTATTGGACCAACTTATTTTTAATTTAATTTTATTCTCAGTTTAAAATTACGCTTTCGTCCTTTGTTTAAAATTACGTTTTGTCCCCAGCTCAAAATACAATTATAATCTTGCACCTAGCTCAAAATTACGCTTTTGCCCTCGGTTCAAAAACTCACTTTTAATTTTGTTCAAAATTCCGGTTTCGCCCAGTTTAAAATTATGCTTTCGTCCTTTGTTTAAAATTACGTTTTTACCCTCAGCTCAAAATAAAATTATAATTTTGCCCTAGCTCAAAATTACGTTTTTGCCCTCGGTTCAAAAACTCACTTTTAATTTTGTTCTCAGTTTAAAATTACGGTTTCACCATCCGTTTAAAATTACGTTTTTGCACCCAGTTAAAAATAAAATGTTGTTTTTTCCTCTACCTCAAAATTACGCTTCTGCCCTTAGCTCAAAATTACCTTTCTGCCCACAGTTCAAAATTAAATTATGTTTTTCCCCCTAGCTCAAATTTACGATTTTGCTCTCAGTTTAAAATTATGATTTCGCCTCTAGTTCAAAATATAATTTACGTTTTTGCCCTTTGTACAGACATACATGTTATGAGAGAGAAATATTCGGCTTATTGCCCCGCAACGCGGGCGGGGCAAAAACTAGTTGAATATACATATACCACATATAAAGGCAGATATTGAATTAATCCAAACATAGATAAATTCACATATTGAAGTAAACAGTATTATGGTTAATTAGATAATCTCAAGTATGATAATATAAATCTGGAGAACGTTATTATGAGATTTTATTAAAATAAGGAAAAAGATTATTAAACATGATAAATATTAGATGAGAAGTTTTAGGGAGAAGGAGATGTTGCCATGTGGCATTAATTGGAGTCTTTTATTAATATTTAGATTTTGTGAGAAGCGGGTAAGCTGAGGGGATTAGCTCATTTATACGTTTTCGGTTTGGAGTGGTCTTGATGGCGATGTTATTTCGTTTATCGTATTCCATCTCTCACACTTCGTTACCAAATCAAACATTAAACAAGCGGTGTACCTATGTTCAATATTTTAAAAACCGGTAAATACCGGCCGGTTATACCGGTATTACCATTTCTAAATGTAAATCTGGTACGAAACACTCCGGTAAATAAGTGAAACGGCATAAGGTTTGTACCGGCGGTAAAATCCGGTATACCAGTTTGAAACATAATACTGGTACCGGCCCATGGTTATTTTAATTTGGGTTGTTACTTATTTTTATTATATATGTTACTTATCTTACGTAATTTTTATATATTATGATTATTCGTAACTAAAAGTTCTTATTTAATATTGTATGAAACGGAAATAGTTATCCTCTAGTTGATGAGGATTGCGATAACAGTGAATTTTATCTTTTATGCGATCGTGAACTTGATGTATTCAACACTCAAATGGCTTAAACATACCGTACACTTTCATTTAAAAGAGCTTGTTGGAAAGTTGAATGATTTTCGACTATCTTTTGGATAATTTTTTGTTATGGATTTACTTTTGGATCATCTTTTAATATGTAATCATGCATTTTTGGATTAACTTTTGAGTTGATGTTATAATTTATGAAATTATAGAATTAGGTAGTCGACCCGGTTGAACCGCTCGGTACAACCTAGTTCAACCGGTTGAACCATTTTTTAGCCTAATCCGGTTTAATTTAAAAATCGGTTTTTAAAACATTGCCTATGTTAATGTATGTAATTTTTTAGACATTATACACTTCAAACCCGAGTTTATAACCTACTATGTATATGTGTATAGGGTAAGAATCTGGTACAAATTGTCCTTAACCGAGAAAATGTAGGAAACCAGGTCAAACAAACTCCGATTGAGCTCATTCCAGCTGAAACGTTAAAGAAATGAGCACACGGGATAATGCTTGGGCTTAGTGAAGTATTCTCATGGAATGGAAATGGATATTTAAAGATATGAGAAGATAGAGAATTGATTTACGAATTCGTAGGCGAAAACGGTGAAAAAAAACGGAGTTGAAACGGAGAAGTTATGGCCGAAACGGCTTTCTCAATTCGCAAGTAGCACACGTCACGCGAAGCTCTCACCCAGTAGGCCGCACGACGCGGCATGCTCCCAGACAAATTCGGAACCCCAAAATACGAATTAAGAAGCTAAAAAGGAGATTTTGAAGATCAAGAGAGCTTGGGAGTGAAGAATTGAAGCGTGGGATTGAATCTTACAGGTGTTAGTCATCTTATTACTCGGTTCTTTCGTCTATATTCTTTTTACCATGTTTTCTAAACTCTTGAAGATGATTTCTCTTGCTTTCATGACAATGTTTGGCTAGTTTTATTATCTCTATCTAGGTCGAATGATGAATACATTTGTTTGATTTGTTTATTTTCAGTTTTGGATTTATTATGTGGATTTAAATAATAAAGTGTTAAACTTTGGTTTCAATGTTCTAGTGTATGTGCATGATTAATCTTGTTTGAATCTTTTTCTAATGTTTCACTTGCGTTCTTGTGGATGTCTTTCATGTATGAATGCTAGTTAGGTCGTGGACTGTGTGTTAGCGACTAGTTTTTTGTTAATAGTATACAATTTCCCGTAGAAATTGTGATTTGGGTTTAATTAGGATTTAAGTGTTCTACTAATCTTCAATAGCCGTAAGGTGAGATGTTGTTGGTTTGTCTTTAGTGTTAGATTTCTAGGGTTAGATACTTTGTAAGAAGATCCTCTTAGTTTCCCTCCCACTATTTGCTAATTGAGTTAAAAAGGTCAACATTCCAGAGATTAGAGACACTTGTTGATGACCCACCGGCTGGTAAGTAGGCATATCTACAAAAAAAAAACTTCATTAAAACAACATCGAGTAATGATATATAACACCATAAAATTATGTTAAAACACAATTATGTAACACTCTCAACCATGATATATAACACCATGGAATTATGATGCCCATTTAAGCACTACTACTACATACTGATAAAATTGGTTTCAACCCTGCAGCTACATATTGACTACGTCATAAAACACCTGTAACACCCCAAATTTCATATATTATATATAAAAGTTAGTTATAATTTAGTAAGAATGGATTTTTGCAAATAAAACACAACTTCCCATAGTAGAAGGGCCAAAGTTGTACAATTTGAAAGATTTTACTTATAACAATATTAAAACCCAAACAAACACACTGGTGTGTGTGGGTGTCGACCGTAGCAAGAACAGAGAGGGGAAAACCCTCAAGCTTAACAAATTCAGCAAATTGAAGATGATTTAAGGACAAATTCGAATGCATGTCTTTAATTTCTCAATCATCTAAGTATCCAAAAACCCTAGGTAAGTTAAATTATATGTTTTGCTGATCTTGATGAATTGGGTTTTGAACCAATCCATGAAATTGTATGAAATTAGAATGATAGTGAGTTAGAATCATCTCATGAAATATGAATCATGCTTGAAATTCTGATTATTTTGATGGTTTGATGAAAACCCACTTGTAATAGTAATGTTATGAAGATGATGATGCTGAATGTGTTAAATTGAGTATAGTTATGATATATGAAGTTGGATGTTGTAGATTATTATTATATGAATCTAATTTAGAATAAAACTTATGTGAAAACTAGTTGAATTTCATGATCTTGATATGAACTAGTAAGATTGTGCATAATATACTTATACACTATGCCTTGTAGATAGTACGCACACAATGTGTTCGATGAAATGCCTAGGCTGATTAAGTTATGTTTTAACTTGAGAAACATATTGAATTGATGAATTAGCATGAGAATGGAATTGTATACGGTTAATTAACGCCAAAATAGATAATTGAAGTGTGCGTATGCAATGGATATTGTGAAAGCTAAACGTGAAATGTTGCACCCTATGGGCGAAGAAAGAAGAAGGTACAAGTCAATCCAAGGCGCTAGGAACATGAGATCACGGTAAGTTCTTATTAACTTTGTCTATCCTTAATGTAGATTATGAATGTTAGTCTCATTATATATATTCTAGTTCGAAAGTGGTAGGGTAAAACATGGTAATTCGATGTGTTGAAGATTTAAGGAATGGTTAGAAAAAAATGAGAAAGTAAAGGAATGTTATGTAGTCGAACCGTATGAACGGGTCGCACGAATAGAATGTATGTTGGAATGTTATGTAGTCGAACCGTATGAAGAGGTCGTACTCATAGACTTTATGTTGGAATGCTATGTAGTCGAACCGTATGAACGGGTCGCACGAATAGAATGCATGTTGGAATGCTATGTAGTCGAACCGTATGAACGGGTCGTACTAATAGAATGTATGTTGGAATGCTATGTAGTCGAACCGTATGAATGGGTCGTACTAATAGAATGTATGTTGGAATGCTATGTAGTTGAACTACATGAACAGGTCGCATGAATAGAATGTATGTTGGAATGTTATGTAGTCGAACCGTATGAACAAGCTGTACTAATAAAATGTATGTTGGAATGCTATGTAGTCGAACCGTATGAACAAGTCGCACTAATAGAATATATGTTGGAATGTTATATAGTCGAACCGTATGAACGGGTTGTACTAATAGAATGTATGTTGGAATGCTATGTAGTTGAATCGTATAAACGGGTCGTACGAATGGAATATATGTTGGAATGTTATCTAATCGGAACGTAGGGAATACGCCAAACAACTAGAATAAGATATTAAAGAATGTTTATATATGTAAATTAATGAGAATGGGTTGGATTATGGAAGTAAAATAACGAATGCCAATTTAATAGTTGGAAGTTAATATGTGATGCATACATATAGAATTAATATTGATTTTTGTTGTTGTGATGTAGGTAAAGCCGTACTCTAAACGGCGCGCTACGCTCGGAACGAACTCCATGATGCCCTTTACGCGCTTCCGGTTTATGTTTAGTGTCAATGGGTCAAACTACTTTTGGATTGTAAATGTCGTTTTAAATGTTTATGTCTTTTGTAAGTAAGTTTAAAGTTTATACTTTAAATATGTTAGAATTGGTCAACTTTGGTTTTAAAGTTTGATAATTGTGTTGGTTGGTATATATACAAGGGCATTTTGGTTAAAATATATATTAACTTACGAAAGTTCAAAATTTTAGCGTTTTTACATGATGTTTGACCAATGAGAAATTTTGGGCATTTCAAGTTGGTATCAGAGCCAAGGTTTGAGGAATTCAAGCACAAGTTAGAGTGCTTGGACTCAAACCGACGGCTCGCTCAATGGGTGGGTTCTCTCCAAGACCGCAAATGAGGTAGCATTTAAGTTTTCGGTAAATATAAATGAGAAAGAATGTGTTTCCAATATAAATTTTAAGTTTGGAAGCCGGAAAGGTAAAAATGGGGATTATACGGAGAGTTTTGGGGAACGTTTAGTCGAAACGGGGCTCTGGAATGGGTTAAATGAGCTGAAACAAGAAAGTGCAGCATCTCCGTCTGCAGACCAGAAAAGACGTCGTCGACGCGGCCTGCTATTATGACGCCTTAAAAATCTGTCTATGCCAAATGTTGACGACACAGATTTGTGGGGTGCATCGCCGACGCCACCTGCAACCTCTGAACGCTGATTTTGATCATTTATCATGCCGCCAGCCCCGTACCTTCTAGGACCTGTTCCGTGACCCCAATGGGCTTCCGTAGGGTGGCAAAACTAGTAAGAAACTATGTGAACCAAATTGTATTATGTTAAAGTGTTATGAAAGTGAACTACTTTAAGTAAAAATTGAGAATGTAGAGGATAATATGCATTATGCGACCTCATTATGGCATTTATGTGCTTCATGACCCAATTAAGTCTTACATTAATAAGAAATGAATAATGGTGGAATATGGCAAGAATGTTAAGATAAATGTTATATATAGAAGAATATGAATTGCTAATGAAATCTCTATAGGATTTGTTTAATCTTATGATGGAAAGCAAGTAATGTGTGGTCGTCAAAGACCATTAACACCTAGAATGAGCGGAAGAAAAGTATGAAAGTACGAAATGTCGAAATGAGTTAAGCATGATAAAAGAATGAAACCTTAAAAAGGGATGAATAAGAATTAGTATAGATCAAGAAAGATTAGGGATTCTTAATCCCTATAATAGAAAGAATGTATGCCATGGTTCCTCGGGGCTTAATGATGATGAGAATGAAAAAGAATGAAAGTCGTAAGGACTTGATAATGATAGAATGAAATGACTTTGATGAATAGAGAATGAAAAACATTTAAATTGAATATGTTTATGTAGATGGCGGATGATAGGCATGCTAACAATGATGATCTAACTCGACAAGAAGAAATGATAAGAATGATCAAACCTAGAAAGTATTGAACATGAAAGTATGATAGAATTGGCAGTGTAGTATGGAATTTAAGGATGAAAAACTGGTCAAATAAAAAGTAGATGTTAGTAGAACGAAAATTTTAAAGGAAGATATTCATATGGGGACGCAACACACGAAATAGTATGTAGAATGCAGTTTTGGAATACAACACTTGGAAGTTGAATATAGTAAGGAAATGTTGATAGTTAACCGTGGTAGACCCAAAACGGGATATATGAGTAAGTGTAAAACATATGACAAAGGTGGTAGCATGTGATGGTGTAAGTAAGTATATCTATAGAAAGATGTTGTGGTAATAAAAGATTCTAATGAAAGAATGATGCGCTGGATATGTTACGAATTAGACGTGTAGTGATCGACTCGTGAGTATCAGAATGGATAATGGGCTAAGATTTTATGGATGATTTAAGTACCAACAAGGGTAGAAATGTTTGAAAGAAATAGTAAAACAATAGTAAGTGTGTCTGAATTGAAACAAGGTGAGAAGGTAAAGACCTCGACGTGAAGAAAACTAATAAACTTAGCGAAAGGATGCTCACGAGCAGAAAATCATCACAAATGTGCCTAGTGAGCGCGTGTAAGAAAGAAAAGAGGATGTAAGATACTCGGGTAATCTAAAATATCCCATAAAAAGGAAGGTATAAATGAATAACTAGAAAGAAAGGTAGAATACAAATGTGTAAAAATATCAAGAAAGAGACATAGAATTTGAACGTTAGAAATTTATACACGAATTCATTCCCTGGACCGAATCTCTAACCGATGAATGTGTACCGACACGTGATATGTGCGGAATCCAATCACGTACGTGGATGAGAACATGAGAAAGTAATTATCAACGTTTTCTATTGCTGAATATGACAGTACAATAACTTGAAAACAAACGGGCAGAGTTACGCCTCTAATATGCCCAAGATTTACAAATGACAAAGACAAGACTCTTATTTATAAACTTCCAGGTTCGAACCAGCATGGGCATGGCTTTGTACGAAGCCATCAGCCTTCGTACGAAGGCACACTTGAACAAAATCTTGGCTTCGTTCGAACCGCCGCTTCGAACCAAGACTTCTTCCTTCAATGGTCTTAATGATTTTCTCAGTTTAGTACCAGTCTTGCCTCATTTGTTTTCGCTACGTTTCGTGATTGACGCAAGCGATAAACATATGTACTCACATACTCCCCCTTGGATATTGTTGCGGTCAATCTTGTAGCTTGTTGTTTCTCTCTGAGTCTTCTTAAAGTGTTAACAAAATCAGCACCATAGACTCTCCCTTGATTTAACAGAATCCCCGTGGATCTGTTTTCAGCATCAGCTCCTCCTCCTCCTCCTTTCGTTCAGTTCTATCTACAGGCCCCCCTTGCTTTATGCTTCCATGCTTTCAGTTGCTAAGGATCGACACCTGACTCTACAAGCTCCTCCAGGATAATCACCTGGTTCTTTGTTTGTAAGCTCGTCTTCAGACTCCCCCTTAAGTTCTGCTCTCGGGATCGTAGTCTGGCTCTATCATCTGCAATTCTCAAATATTTATAAGATTTTAATAATTAAAGAATTAACATCCTAGTTCTAAACATATAACAATGAATAAGCTGGAGCATTTCAAATATGTGACAGCACAGGACATCGTTTGTTCACATAAATGATAACCTGGCTCTATAACCCACATATTCAGAATCAGTAATCTGGCTCTCAATGAAAATGATATATCCAGGATTACCCGACTCCACTCCCCCTATCAAATAGCTTCATATTTGACAATTTTAGAAACCTCACGATTATCATCCAAGTCCAAATTAATGACCTTGGAGATTTTCACAAACTGATTTTAATTTTTCGTTTAAAACTTCAAGTTTCAAATTAATGAACTTGTTTTTTTTAGAAACATGTTTAGCATACTTAGATTTTGAAACTCAACTCTCAGACATCGGTTGTTGAAAAATAAAGCGGAAAGCAATAAAGAAATATTGACAGACAATATTTTTGGTTGAGTTTGTCTTAGAGGATCATATCAGTATATGACAAATCACTAGCACCGTTGAGCTATAAACACTTTAAGTTCTAAACGATTCACTTAGATTGTCAGTATACTGGTCCACTTAAATTTTCACACAAAGTTCAACTGACTCGAAATACGAGATTAGTGTTTTAGGTACTTAACTTATTCGCGTGTTCCATCTCAGAATATACTGTTGTATCAAGATTCCCTAGATTCAGTCTTACAGGTGAATATACTATATTGATATATGTACTTTGGGTTAGTGCGAGGCCTTGAGAGCTCAGGTATGAACTATCGTTCAGTCAAAGAGATGGAGGCTCGACTTTAAGGTGTGTCCCCTTTGGGGATCTTCTTTACAACTGCAATTGATTTATATCTTTCGATATTTTTCAATTTTTCTGCAGAGGGTAAATATTAAGTGTGCAAAGTATTATACGAGGTTTGGGCCATTGCTAACGCAAAATCAGAAGACCAGGTATAATACCTCAGATATCAAACAGTATAAAGACCTAGTATCTCAGAATCAGGCAATCTCTCAAACAAGATTTCGTGGGTTACCCATATATCCGAGAGATGTTCCCCACGAGATAAGTAAGTTATTGATATATAGGTTTATATCTCGAAAACAATCTAATAAATGTGTAAAAACCTACTGGCATATCATCAGTGAGACCGTTTATCACATTTTAACTTACTATATCTTTAGCGTACTGTGATTGTCTAGTGATGTACTATTATTTCCTCTTTTTACACAAAAACTCTTTTTGATTTTCTATTGTTTTTGGTTTTTTTCAAATGTTTTTGTATTTTCTGAAATTTTTACTCCCCCTAAAACTCAAAACATTTAAAGAAAATTTGACAACCTAATGCAGATAGCTTTATCTCGCCATCCATTTTCTGCATCTCATGTTCTGTTTTGCAGAAAATATAACATGTAAAGCAGAAATTATACCCCCATGATCTACAACACACTGATTTTTAACAATGTTAAAACCATTTTCAATTGTGAAATAATCATGTTTGTTCAGCTGTGAGGGTTTCAGCATATTCACTTAAAAAACTTCTTTTAGTAAACTTTTTGAATTTTTAGAAATTTTAAAAAATGAGTCATATTTTTTCAAACATTAAAAATTTTGACAAAATAACAACATATTTTGGTTTTTAAGCTTTTCTATTTTTAGAGTTTTTAATATGGTTTATTTATATACAGAAAATGAACAAACTCCCTGTTTTCAGACGCAGGGTCCACCAGCCTGCTCCAGTGCCAGGTTGCTCCTTTATTCATTCTGACAATCAACTTCTATCTGGAGCACCTGCACATTTACTCAACTTAATCACTTGAACAAAGCATCCCATGCCTTGTTCAACTCTTTCAAGGTCATGGTTCGTTTAACACTGTCGTTGGATAATTTCGAAAATTTTTTATCATTTATTTCCAAATCACTTGTTGTTTTTATCTCAACTTTTTCATCAAAACTCTCACTTTTAACATTTTCTGTTTTATCATTCACAGAAGTCTTTTGTTGTTTGACCACCCAGATTTGACCTTTTGATCCTTTTGTTTGATAAAATCTTGGATCAATTTTTGGTTTCCAGATTTGTTTTGGTTCAAACTTGGATGTTTTTGGTTCACAAGTTTGTTTTTGCCTTTGAAAATCCACCTTTTGTTTCAAAATCTGTTTAGACTCAACTCTGGGTGTCTTTGATTTTGGTTTCCAAGTTTGTTGTGATTTAAACTTAGTTGACTTCTGTTTAACAGCCTCAGTTTGCTGTTTCTTTTATTCAACATCAACAGGTTTCAAATTCAGACATTTTCGACTAAGATGTCCAATTTGATCACACTTAAAGCATGTTCTCTTGGACACATCTTTAACCTGTTGTTGTTGTTTCTTCTGAGCATAGAACTCTTCATTAGACTGTCGCCTAAATTGGAGTTCTTTCTCTTTTTCAGAACTTGTTCCATGAACAAAGTTCGTCTTTTTTTATAATTTGACTTTTCAAACCGTTTCTTTTAATTTTGTTGCTTTTTATAACCTAACCCAGCTTTCATGTTCTTTTTCTTGTAACTATGTTTGTTATAAAAAGATTTCTTACTCTTTCTAGCAAATTTTGAAATTTCAGTTTTCTCAATTTCTACCAATTTAAAAATCTTGTCAACCTTTTCCAAGATCACATTCTGAATCGGGACTTCAATATCTAAGATTAATTTGTCTGATCCAATCATGGTATAAACCAATCCTTTTGAATCATTATTCGCATTTTTCTCAGATTTTGAATTTCTTATATAACTTTCATGAAAACTTCCCTCATTTTCATCCTGTGACTCAGACTTATCTATTTTGGTAGAATCATCTTGTAAAACACTTTCAACGACCTTACCTACTACCTCTGAATCACTAGTATCATCAGATTTGGAATAGGTTACGTATATATTATTTGACAATTGATCAACCATGTTGAAAGCTATTTCCACCTTCTCGTCATCATAGAATGTGAACTTTTCTTAAAACGGTGGTGGAACCTGATGATATTCTGAGCCAGTACCTTTCTTGTTTTGCTCAGAATCTTTATCATCTGGTTTTAGATTAAAAATACGTTCAAGAACATATGATGAAGCGTGATAACTATGCAACTTGTTGTTATCTTGTTCTAAATCAGTTATTTGACGTTTTAGCTTAGCAACATCTTCAATACAAGAATTTACAACTTGTTGTTTTATTTCATACTGTCGCTTAAGCGTGTCAGATGTTTCAAAACAATGTTTCAATCTAGATTGAACAAGTTTCATTTGACTTTTTACCGCTTCATATGACTCTCTTGTAATGTGATATGCAAGTTTTATTGAATCATACTCTTGAAAACGCCAAATGTTGAATATAGGAAGAAGGACATTGAAACATAAACGACATTTTCAAAAATATTGCTTTGAAAATAAAACGCCATTGAAATTTGAAACAAGAATAAAGAACAAAACGCGATATCTGATGGACTTTTGTTTGAAAATGAATTATAACGTCATTTATTGAGTGGAACATGGACAATGACAATCGTGCCTTGCATATCATTTAGCGCCCCCTGCCACGTGTTCGGCCAGGATCCGTTCTCACCGTTTTCACACTTCCAACCGTTTTCTCCTGATCTCGTTCCTATAGATATATTGGTTTTATTTGTAACTAACTCAGCATCTCCAACGTATTTATGGACTAATTTTTTTTTAACGGCTAATTTGTTTAATTCCCTCTGTGGGACTTGAACCCAAGACCTTCCCTTCCCAAGTTGGACCGCCACTACTTCATTGGTATTTATGGACTAATTAATATGAAATAAAGCGTTAAGGCTACACGGTATGGGGGTCGGCCCCGGCCCGTCGCGGGTCGGCGACGGTCCAAACACCGTGCCGCCCCCATCCGTCCCCGTCCTCTCCGTCCGGAACTAGCCGTTTGCGACGAAGCTAATAAGGTGGGTCCCCCACCTTTTGACCGTTATAAATAATAAAAAAAAAAAAACTTTTCAAACGGCTATATTTTAAAAACCACCCCATTTCACTTCCATTTTTATAAATACTCACATCTTTAACCCCTATTTTCACAACTTTTCACCCACTACCACCCCATCTCTCTCACATTTTATAAACCACTCTTCCCTTTTTATAAAAAATCATCATATTTTGTACCATTTTTTACCCGCTACCACCCCATCTCTCGCTAAAAAATTATCATGGCTTCACCCGTTTCTTCCATTTCTTCAATTTCTTCTATGTCTTCATCGTCTTCGTCCGAGTGGTATTCATCATCTTCGGAAGAGGATGTTATTATGCACAACATGATTATGAACGCGACTCAGGTGTTCATGGCGGCCGATGAAGGGTCGTCCCAACCGCTAACTAGACGAGCAAAATATAACCGAGACCAAGAAGGTATTTTATTTTTTTTCCTTATGTTTTATATAGATTTTAAAATGTATTTTTTAATTAATTTCATTTATGTTTTGTTCTAAATTTATAGCCGGCCACGATAAACTAGTAGCCGATTATTTTGCCGACGAACCCGTGTACCCAGCCGAGATTTTTCGACGTCGTTTCCGCATGAGTCGTCCACTGTTCTTACGTATTGCAGGCGACATGGCCCAGTCTGATCCGTTTTTTACATTGCGAAACGATGCTAGGGGGCAAAGGGGTTTCAGTAATTTACAAAAATGTACGTCGGCCAGATGCATTAGACGAGTACATTAGGATGTCTGAAAGAACCGCACGTCGATGTTTGTACAAGTTTTGCCAATGGGTTGTCAAATTGTATAGCAAGCGATACCTGCGGAAACCGAACGCAAACGACATTCAAAAATTATATCAAGCACACGAACAGAGACATGGTTTCCCAGGAATGTTCGGGAGCATTGATTGCATGCACTGGCAGTGGCAGAACTGCCCGGTTGCATGGCAAGGTCAGTATACTCGGGGAGATCAGGGACATCCGACTATCATTCTAGAGGCTGTTGCGTCACAGGATCTCTGGATATGGCATGCTTTTTTTGGTCTACCTGGTTCGCTCAATGACCTCAACATCATATACCAGTCACAGATTTTTGATGATGTAGTGGCGGGTACAGGTCCAGACACAAGCTTTACGGTTTCAGGGGTGGAGTACAGGCGAGGTTACTACCTAGCCGATGGGATATACCCAACATACTCGACAATCGTTAAAACTATCCCACACCCGACCGACGACAAAAGGAAAAAAGTTTGCAAAGTTTCAAGAGGGCGCAAGAAAAGATATTGAACGGGCTTTTGGTGTTCTACAAAAAAAATGGCACATCATTTCTATTCCAGCACGTTCGCAAACACCAAGGAGGTTACGACACATTATGTACGCTTGTATCATCCTTCATAACATGATCATTGAAGACGAAGGGAGAGCGATATGCGATTACGACGAAAACGCGTCTACTGGAAATTCTGTTCCAGTTAGTGAGGAACAACAAGATTTGAACGCCTTCGCTCTACGTAACGAGTACACACATCACAACCTACAAGCGGACTTGGTGGAGTACCTTTGGAATAACGCTCAAAACGAACCCGCCCACCACATGGAAGACGAAGACTAGTAGCTTATTTTAATATGTTAGGATATTTTTAAGTTTTTTTTTTTTAACTTTAGGTTTTTAAGTTTATGTTTTTTTTTAATTTATTTTTTTTAAGTTTAATTTATTTTTAAGTTTATGTAATGTTTTTTAATATTAATGAAAATATTTTGTTACTTTATTTGTTAAATGTTTAAAAAAAGTTGAAGATTAAAAAAATAAAAAAATACAAAAGTGGTGGAGGATGATGACTAGGACCATCCTCCCATGCCCCCTAGTTTTGGAGGATGATCCATCCTTGGGAGGACTATGATGTGTCGCCTACGTGGCGGATCATCCTTCAAGGATGATCCATCACCATACCATGTAGTCTAAGTTCCTTATGTACAATTGGGCCAATCCTAGTGGACCAATCTTAATTGATCTTTAACCCACGAGCCCAAAAAAGGGATGTCCTCTGCACTATCATCGATCTACAAAGGTACACGATGATCATATCTCGAAACACAAATCAATTGTGTTGGTCTTAAACTAATATATAACTGGAACTAAATTAGAGTTGTGTTGAAGTCATGACCCAAAAATTTAGTTGTGCCCCGAAAGATTAGTGTAACAACTTATAAAATATTGTTATATGACCCAACCTAATAATAACTCATTCAGGGTAAATATTTTTCTATAAATCTAATCACAACACAGAAAATTTAAATGACTTCTAAAAGAGTATCAAAGTATTTCATGACCCGTTCATAAATACATTAATTTTATGAATTTTTCACCCGTTCATAAACTTATTATTTTTTTGATTTTTTCACCCGTTCAAACTTTAATTTACTGACGAGCTAAGCTCGAGCTTTAGACATAAAACCCGAATTAAGCTCAGTAGCTCACGATCTAGAAATAAAACTCGAAATAAGCCAAGCTCGAACTTAGACGATATGTGACTCGGCTCAACTCAACTCTTTTACACCTAATAAGCAGGGCCGTTCCAACCTTTTTAGAGACCCTAAGCGAACTATGAAGTGAGGGGCCCTAATTTCGCCCACAAACTCTCCTCCACCAATCCCGATGGACCCGTCGCCTTGGATGATTACCGTTATTTTTTCATCTAGTGATAGCCTATAGCCTAGAAATTGAAAGCATGTTAGTGGGAACGATGATTACGGCTGTATTTTAGGGGCTTTAGGCCGCTGAATAATGATGATTAGGTCGATGGTTGTTGCTATGTTTTAACAGTTGAAAATTAATGTGAAATTGGCTTTGAAACTGGGCTTTTTTTTGCTAAACAATATTTACTTTGGGTTTCTTCAATGAAAAACTAGTTTAGTTTTGAAGTAAACGTATTTATTTGGGCCTAATACATATACTATATATAAAACTTTTAAAAACTTGAAGGCCCTTAATTTATGGTGGTCCTAGGCCCGTATCTAGATTGACAAGCCTATGGAGCCGGCCCTTAATAAGACGGTTACATTAGTTCTCATTATGTTCAGGTAGTTTATCAACAGTAGTGACAAGTCCATTGACACAAATTCAACTGATAAATATATCGTCAGACTTCACTTCCACCGAATAAAAGTAGAACAAATCGTGTGCATGGAATATCTTTAACGATAGAGTAAATTGCCATTTTAGTCCTGAGGTTTGTCTAAATTTGTCATTTTAGTCTAATTAGTTTATTTCGCCCCTGGGTCCCTGACTTTTCCCTTTTGTTGCCATTTTAATCAAAGACCCTAACTCCATCCAAAAACCTCATTTTTAACCAGGGGCATTTTGGGGATTTTCATTTTAAATCTTTTCAATTGACCATTTTGATCCAATTCTAAAAAATCCAAAAAATTCTAAAAAATCCAAAAAAATCTAAAAATAAAAAAAATTCTAAAAAATAAAAAAAAATCCAAAAAATAAAAAAAATTCCAAAAATCATAAAAAATTCTAAAAAATCTAAAAAATCTAAAAAATCTAAAAAATCTAAAAAATTCTAAAAAATCAAAAAGAATCCTAAAAAATCAAAAAAAAAATCAAAAAAATCATAAAAACAAAAAAATCTAAAAACTAAAACAATTCTAAAAAATCAAAAAAATTAAAAAATTCTAAAAAATCAAAAAATTTCTAAAATCGTAAAAAAAATTCTAAAAAATCAAAAAATTCTAAAAAATAAAAAAAAAAATCTAAAAATTCAAACAAACATATTTTAAAGTTTCAAATTCAAAAAATGACGATATATTCCTCGTCCAGACGAATATATTTTCAAGTTTTATCTATTTTCTTGAGTGAATGAGTGGTCATAATGAGATAGAACCACTAACTAACGAACATACATGTTATGTTTTAGTTTATAAAATTTATATTTCATGATATTTATATTTAGTAAATTATATTAATTGATACTAAACTAAAGATGAAAATATTATTGTAATAAATAGTTTTGCTATGAAAACATATATAAAAATGCCAAAAGGGTGATAATTAATCTGGAAATGTAAGAATGCTTGTGAAAGATGTCAACTTAAAATGAGATTTGTTTTTTTTAAATGTATAAATGGTTCTATCTCATCATGACCACTCATTCACTCAACAAAATAGATAAAACTTGAAAATATATTCGTCTGGACGAGGAATATATCGTCATTTTTTGAATTTGAAACTTTAAAATATGTTTGTTTGATTTTTTAGAATTTTTCTTTTAATTTTTTAGAATTTTTTTTGATTTTTTAGAATTTTTTGGATTTTTTAGACTTTTTAGATTTTTTTTGATTTTTTAGAATTTTTTAGAATTCTTATGATTTTTTGATTTTTTAGAATTTTTTGATTTTTTATAATTTTTATGATTTTTAGAATTTTTTTTATTTTTATGATTTTTTTATTTTTTAGAATTTTTTGATTTTTTAGATTTTTTTTTTTTTGGATTTTTTAGAATTTTTTCGATTTTTTAGATTTTTTTTTGAATTTTTTGAATTGGATCAAAATGGCAATTGAAAAGATTTAAAATGAAAATCCCCAAAATGCCCGTGGTTAAAAATGTGATTTTTGGATGGCGTTAGGGTCTGTGATCAAAATGGCAACAAAAGAGAAAAGTCAGGGACCCAGAGGTGAAAAAAAAACTATTTAGACTAAAATGGCAAATTTGGACAAACCTCAGGGACTAAAATGGCAATTTACTCTTAACGATAATAGACAGTAGTTTTGCATCAAGCCTCGGATATAAGGCACATAACACTCAGCAATTGGGACAAAAGCTCGATAGTATATTTCTACCCCGTAGGAATAGAAAGCTCTCTAAGATCAAATACACAAATTATAACTGTTACCCGAGACTCAATCAATGTACTATACGAATTTTTATAGCAAATAGCTCGTATGAAGTCCGTCGTATTAGAAACCACATATACAAGATTCAAGTACATTACATTTTCACAAAAACAACCTTACCGGATGGAAAAAAGGAGTGTTTTATTTCTTAAACTATACATTTGATTTCAATATCGAAAACGAAACAAAGTATATGAATTAGTTTGTCCTAAAAAGAATTCTCTTTAAATCATATACCATGAATAATTAAATAAAAAATGTAGAATATAATCTCTTTAAAAAAATTATTTTTTTAGAGACTTATGGGTTGAACTGCATAACTCTCGGAGCGAGTCTCAATAGTCTATCCAAGGCATGAGGGGTAAACTTTCTTGCAAACAAGTGACATGTTTGGTTTTTTCTCCCATTGTATTCACAATAGTTAGTGCTCCTTAATTTCTCCAAAAACTGAATTGTCACGTCATTCCTCGTATACCGTGCTGGGTGGGGTCCTCCTTTTGACCAGTCAACAAAAGTCAATGTTCGTCCCGAGTTCCTTGATCCAAACTTCTTGGTGATGAGTGTTGGTAAGTAGTGTTCGTCAGCATAACATGAACCATTGCAGTACATTTGGAAAACTGGGAAATATGTCGCGTCAGAGATTACCTCCAAGGCTAAATCTCGATCCATTTCAAACCATTGTGACCCTTTTCTCCAATCATGAAGCTTAATGGTGGGATACATTCTCCGATTATAACGTCCACGACCAACGGGGCTCATTAGATCATAGGACTCCACAAAATTTTGATTGGAATTAATTAGGTAAGAGTAAATAGTTGTGAAGTTGAATAAGGGAATGCAAGACTCAGAAAGAAGTACAAAACGTTGGTTGGAGAAATCAAGAAGCGCGTTGGCGAGCAATCGTCGTTCGGCTTCGATCATATTAACTTTTCCCCATTGGACTTCCTGAAATTCACAAAAACAAACATAGCTAAGACATAGTTTTCGTTACTTGTGGTATTAGTAAAGAATGGAGCATATCTCAACACATATTCTTTTCTTTTGATTCGTGTTATATACTTGTTTGAATAGTACGTGACAGTGGCGTCTTTAAGAATTTATGTATCATGTTTAGTCTCGAAAAAATGTACTCTTCCGTAATGTTTTATTATTATTTTTTTTTAAGTTAAATTAGTATTGGGCTCAATAAACCTAATGTCACGTGGGCTAAATTCTAAACCATAAAAATGATTTGTAAATGGGCCTATATTAGAATTGTTATGTGTTTAGTATTTAAAAAAATAACATATATATATATATATCATATTTTTTTTTAAATCGTGTGCCCTTCGAAATCACGGACCTTGTGTGGAGGTCCTCCCCCCACACCATCAAAGCCGCCACTGGTACGTGACACCGTTGTTCATAATTCAAAAAAATTAAGCAGAAACTATGATAATTACAAGAACCACATAAATATTTATACCATTACTTTAGGCCATGGGGTATGGGGCTTGGGTGAGGCGTGGGTTGGGGTAAAACGTCCAAGCCACCACCCCGGGTGGGCTTGGGTTGGGGCGTGGCCCTTGGGGCTTGGCTTTCAAGCCGGGCGTGGGGCGATATGGCAAAGCGAGCTGGCTGAATCTCATTCGCTCACCCCGCCACGTCAGGCGGCCATTTCAAATTTCGAATTTTAAAATTCAAACGGTCCCCCCATACCACCAAACCGCCACCCCGGTCTCCCAACAACCTCTATATATTTGTAACCCCCAACCCACTGGTCCCCCCATCCCACGAACCGAAACCCCACCGGCTACCCACTTCTCTTGAACCCGCTACCCCATTGGTCCCCCCCCCCATCCCACGAACCCAACACCGCTATGGCATCTTGGACCCATGAAGAAGAAATTGTTCTCGTCACAAGCGTCGTTGACGCTATGAAGGGGCGGCCACCAGGCCAAACAAAATATTGGGTGGAAGCATTCGGAGCCTACCGACATAACGTCGGTAACGACCGCCACAACCTCAACGCGTGCCAACATAAATGGCGCGAGCTATGGCCCAAGCTCGAGCGTTTCAAGGCTTACTACGAAGCCGTTCCCGGTGGCGAGTTAAGCCACGAGGACCGGGTGGCGGTGGCGAACATAGAGTTTCGAGGCAAGGAAAACAAGGCGTTCGACAAGATCGACCTTTTTGAAATTTTTTTAACGCTCTAGGTTTGTTTATTTTGTAATTTTTAGAAATTATGTAATTTTTAGGATTATGTAATTTTTAAAATTTTAATGAAGTTGTAGGTTTTTTTTATAAATGTTGTGTGATTTTTTATAAATTTTTTGTATTTTTTTTTTAAATATTCTGCCACGCGGTGCACCCAACCCAAGTCCAACCCACGCTCCGTCATACCCCGCGGACATGTAATCAGGCAGTGGGGGGCTCCCTTTACACGTGTCAGCAAATGCCCAAACCCAAGCCCAACCCCCGCCCCACCATACCCCACGGTCTTAGACTATAATGTAGCTATATAAACGTCTCAGTTTCTCTCTACAAACAAATGTTAACTTACTCTAGACTACTATAATGTAGATATATAAACGTCTCCGTTTCACTCTACAAACAAATGTTTAACTTACTCTCTAATTAAATTTGGTTATGTAATTTCCTAAATAAAGAAACTGAATTGTGTCCTATCTCGACCAACCCTACCGTCTTGATGACAAGATATCCCCACCTCCCAAACTATTTTTGCTAGCCCTACAGACCTACATGCATAATAAATTGTAGGTAGATCACATCCATAAATAAATAGCAACAATGAAATCCACATGCACGGTTTGGGCTTTGTGATCACACCAACCAATTTAAAATATAGGTGATCGTAACAATGTGTTAAAATTTTAATAGTATGACTTCTATAATCTATAATAATATTATTTAAATTCTGTTTGAAACTAGATTAATAAACGTCAGTGAAATTCAAAAGTATTATTCACAAGAATGTAATTATGAATAAAGTTAAAAAGTTTGTAAAATATCTTAAAATGAATCATTATATTACAATAATTTTAAATAATAATATAAACCATAATTCTGGAAGGACAAACTTAGCATTTGTATAGGACATAAACAAGGAGATGAATTCACTGCTATACAATTTTGTTACATAAAATTCGTAACAAATTTCCTACAAATTATAAAAATAGATGTTATAAAATTTTCCTACAGTTAGCATTGTATAGGTACTTTTTTTTGTTAGGGGTGTACAAGTTCAAACTTCAAACCGATATAAACATTTGACATTACATTATAACGGTATCAGATCAGTTTGAAAACATAACTAACCCGACTATGTCCTAACCGCGATTAACGGTTCAATTCTGGCTTGCCCTTTTTCTTCATTTCTAGCCTTCGTTCCGGATCAGGCTTGAACTTGTGGACACCCCTATTTCTATTTATGTAAATTCAAAACTTTACAAAACCTTTTTAATGCTTTAATTGACATGTGTAACATGTAAATGTGCTGTCGGGTTATTAGTATTGAGCAAATCTACCGTCTTAAAGATCGACTGGTTGTCCTTTATGTGTTGGTGGTTGTACACTTGTAACATACAATCCACAATGCACACTTTACAACCGACAAAGTAAAGACAATACCATGAAGGGTATAATTGTGAAGAAACACGGTTTCTAATTAAGGTATTAATTAGATGGGTTTATGTTCCTTTCATAGAGGTTAATCTTCTTTTAGGTATTTGAGCTCCGACTGGTTACTCAACCTGCAAAACAGAACACCGTTACTCGTTAAGAGGGGAATGTGGGGGTTTCCCTCTTAACCGGGCTCCGGCGTGAGAATAAGCGATTGTTTTGAGAGTAATTAAGTAGTAAAAGAGTGAGAGCCGAGAGAATAGAATGCTTAACCTGTGAAGTAAGGTCTCTATTTATAGCCGGAGAGGTGTAAGAGGTTGTGGGCTGATGGGCCTTGGGCCAGAAACGGACAACAACGAATATGCTCTTTGCCTCGCTGGCCTCGACTGCTTAGTGGCTTCTAGATGCTCGTCGGTGCTGGCGCACCTTGATTGGAGCCACGTGTCATCGTTGTCGGCCTTGTTGTCCCTTCTGTCATCAGCAGACAAGTGGAGATCGTGGGACAGTTGTCCCCGTCTCTTGATTGGTGCCATGTAGGCGTCCTTGTGTACTTATCGTCAGAAGATCGTGGCGCACGATTGAACAGAGCCTGCTGGACGCTCATTGGCTCTTTTTACTGCCACTTGTACCCTGTGTACCTCTGTAGGTAACAGCGCGTCTTCCTATGGAGAGGATTTTGTTTGGTGGCAACTAACCCGCGCGGGGTTAGTGTGTTCACTTATGCCATTGTTTTTATACTAAGTGTTGCTATCTGAGTTCATTATGTGCTCTTTCTCGCGCGGGGCTAAGTCATAATGTGACGTAAGCTGCGCGAGGCTGTTATTATCAAGTTGTTATGCTAAGGAGTATGGTCTCACGTGCAACCTGTTATGAGGTTTGCGCGACTTTTTGGGACCATACCCCTTCAAGTCCCCCCAGTCCAGTGCTGCACCATGCGCAACGCAAGTGGTTGGAGCTCTGGACTTGATAAAAATAAGAGAAGGGGAAGTTGTCCTTTTAATCGCGCGAGGTGTTAGCAGTTTACGTATATCTGGCGCGACTCTTGTGACTTCTGCATGAAGTTACTTGCACGTTTTATGGCGGGAAACTTCGAAACTTGAACCTCTGACAGGTTGGTGAGATAAGTCGCTGAGAGCGACGCTTGAGTTGACCCCTGGCACGGATGTCATCATGCCGCCTGCGGCGGTTGCACTTCATGTCAGGAGAGTGGACGCCACGCGCGCGTGGTAACCGTCGTCCCTGCTTTTCCGCTTGACGTGGCAACCTCTCGTTGGTTGCCCCTGCGGCGAGTGCGGCACGGTTACCCATCGCATTAAATGCGATGGGTATATATATCCGAAGAGAAAGGTGAGAGATTCACTTTCTCTTCGTTTCTTCTCCCTTTTTCTCTTTGAGTCTTCATATTGTTCTTCATCTTCTTCAAACTTTCTTCAAATCTTCAAACTTTCTTCAAGTTTTTTCCAGCTTTTTCTTGAAATATGAGCGAAGAACATCAAGAAGCTCCTGCTAGTGAGGAGGGGCCAGTCCCAGTCCTGAGATGGGACTTAGGTTTATTCGAACAGATCGTTCGAAGTTTTAGGTTTCCACCGGAGTGGGATGCCCGGTACCCTGCTCAGGGTCAGACCGCGGCTGATGCCCCCCCCGGTTACATTACTTTGTTCGAAGACTTCTTCCTTCAAGGAAACTTCCGGCTGCCGGCGACTAACTTCTTTGGTAGCATATTGTCCTACTACAAGTTTCATATCTCACAGTTAAGCCCACCTGGGATGGTGAGGGTGAGGCACTTTGAGTTCTTGTGTCAATCTCACGGCATTGAGCCGACGGTGAATAAGTTTCGTGTCTTCTATCAACTGCAAAGAACAATGGGGTTCTTTTCTTTTGCTAGCCGTGGTACGGCTAAGAAGATTTTGTTGAATCCTCCCAAGAGTTTCCATGACTGGAAACCCAAGTTCTTCTTCATCCGGGAGGAAGTCTTGCCAATAGCTATGCCGTTTAGGGAATGGACCGAGGTTATACCAAAGGAGGACCTTCCTATACCGAAGTCTGCTCAGTGGTATCAGCAACTTACCGCAACCCCTAACCGGGTATTTGGGGAGAATGTTCTGGTTGCTGCCAAGATGAGTGACCAGTGGTCACCTAGTAGCAGGGAACTCCCGGTCTTGAAGATCGGGGATCAAGGTTAGATACTTTCCCCCTTTTTGTTTTGTTTCCGAGTACATTCACTTAACTGGTTTCTTATACTTTGTTTTTGTTGTGTAGAGACGCAACTCTATCAGGCTGCCTTCCCAGCCTTTGGTGGCTCCATGGGCGTTCGCCCTCTGCGCGATGATGAGGAAGGCTGGTATGACCAGATAAAGGGGAACTTCATGTTTCCTGCTGCTGACGCCTTCGCCTCGCCGCCGGATGCAACTGAAGGTGCGCACTATCCTAAACCTCGTCCATTGCGCTCTGTGACTTCTGCTGGGAAAGAGACTTTCTATCTTTCCAGCGAGGAGTCAGTAGGGTCTTCGAATGGCGAGTTAAGTTCGTTGCCTAAAATCTTTGCAGGTGTGTTGCGCGATCTGGGGGTTGACCCAGAGGAGAAGAAGAAGAAACCTTCGAAGAAGAAAAAGAAGGCGGATGTTGAAGTGACCAGCAAGGGTCCTGGCGCCAGTCGCGCAACTACTGCTGCTGTCAAAGGTACGCTTCGCCTCCGGCAACGTGACTTAGACGATTACGTGATAATCAGTGACTCTTATGAAGGTTTATCATATGCAGCTATGGGAAAGACTGGCGCTGGTGGGTCAAAGGGCTCTGGGAGCGCGGGTTCTCGTAACCCCGATGCTGACGCAACTCCATCTCAACCTGAGGATGAAGAAGAAGAGGAAGAAGAGACTGCCCCGTTGATTGGAAGAAAGAGGGGTAGAAGCGAGGCGACAACTGGTATGGCCTCTGCGCCTGTTTCAGTTGTTATTCCCGTTGTTGGGAAGAAGAGCAAGTTGCGCTCGTTATACCAGTTTTCTCCTGGTATGCTCTTATCTCCCTTCTTTATAATTTAACCTCTTTTTGCTCAAGTGCGTTTGCTTTATTCTTGTAGAGATCAAGAAGAAGACCCCTGAAAAGGGGGTTAAGTTTGTTGAACCTAGCACGAAAAGACCTAAGGTTGCCACTGAACCTTCCGATTCTGCTGCGCGTGATGCTGCGAAAACTGCTGAAGCGCAGCGAAAGGCAGAAGAGGATCGGAGGAAAGAAGAGAGTAGGATTGCTGCGCAGAAGAAGGCTGAAGAGCTAAAGCGCAAAGAAGAGGAAGAGAAAAAGAGGAAAGAGGAGGAGGAGAGAAAGCTGGAGGCGGAGAGGAAGAGGAAAGCGGAAGAGGAGAGAAAGCTGAGGGAAGAGGCGGATAGGCAGAGGAAGGCGGAAGAGGCGAGGAAAGAAAGAGCTGCCGATCAGTCTTCTGTTCAAGGGCAGTCTGGTGTCCCAAAACCTCCCCCTGCTGCGCCGATTGTTACTTCTAAGGGGTTAGGGCGCTATGTGTCTAGTGGTGCAAGCTCTGGAAGAGCTGGGGGCTATAACCCCAATGTGATAGGTGCGAAGGATACCGTCGGGGACATATATTATAAAACTTATACTGAAGCGGAACGTGGTGATGCTCCTCATCAAGCCCCTTGGAGCTTAAGGCAGAAGGATACGTTTGTTGAATTTGGTCCTTCTCGCGATTGGTACTTGAACCAATTCACCCCTGGCGAAGTTAACCGTCAAAAGGCGAAGCCGCATGAAATGTTGTACCGCACTTACATTCTTGCCGAGGCCAACGCTCGATCTGCTAACCATCAGATAGTTCGTGAATGGCGAACAATGGTCAGAGAGCGCGCCGACTGGGAGGCTTACCGAGAACGTGTGCTAAAACGTGTTGGTGAATTTGAGAAGGCTAAGGCCACATTTGATGAGGAGAAAGCCAAGTTTGAGGCTGATAGGAAAGCTGAAGAGTGGGGTCGCGAGGGCCTGCAAAAGAAACTTCATAATGTGGAAGAGGAACTGGCCAAGGAGAAGGCCGAGTTCAAGCGCATCTGCGCCCAGGACAACGAGCGCGCCTATGCGGCTCGACAAAAAATTGTTGGTCTTGAGGCTAAGATAGCGGAGCTGACATCGAAGGTGGAGGAAGCGCAGGTTGAGACAGCCGCTAAACAACAGATGGAGGTTAGTTGATTTTCCTTTCGTTTTCTCCTTTGTTGTTTATAAAATTTCTAAGTCATTTGCCAACTTCCAGGTTGAGTTGTCTGAAGCTAAGGTTCAGCTGTCCACCAAGGATAAAGATCTCCAGGCCAAGGACGTTGAGATTGCGGAGCTCAAACGTCGCTTGGATGAACAAATCGACAGATGTGAGTCCCTGGAGATCGACCTTGAGGCAGAGAAGATCAAGGCCGTCGATGCTGAGGAGGCGCGTGCTGTCAGCACTGCGGCGCTTAACGTGGCTCAGACAAATTATTCTGAGGCCCAAGGCATTGTGGACACGCTTGTTTCTGAAGCAGAATGGATGCGCACTCGGGGAATAGTGCTGGTAAGTCCTTTTTGCCTTACCTTTTTCTTTAACATGTTGAAGAGTTTATTCTTAATGCTCCTCTTTTGATGAAGGTTGCCAATTCCATCTTGAACGCCGGCGAGCTAGATCGCGCTGTTGCTGCTCTTACGGATGCGGCGCGTGCAGTTGGTCATCGAGGAGGTTACCTGGAGTGTGCTGATCACGTTGAGCGAATGCTGGGACAAGAATTCGATACAAGTCATTGCTCAGTGACGGAACAAGCTGATGCTGCGCTGGCCAGTGCTGAGAACTCATATGACAACCTCTCCTTGCCCCTTATGGACTTGGTTGTTAGTGTCTTAAAAAAGGATGATTGGTGTCAGCGCCTCAAGGCGATCCTTGATCCACCGATTACTGTTGAATCATCTGATGAGGAAGCAGCTGGTGATGATGGCGGAGGTGATGACGATGGCGACGATGGTGAGGGGAACGAAGATGATGATGGTGAGAAGAAAGAAGACAAATAGAGTAGGTTGTTAGTTTGTTGATAGGCGTTTGTGCCTTTGTTTCTGACTTGATTGTAAGTGATGCGCTTTTGCGCAGTTTTAATGACAATGAAATGTCTTCGTTTTTTCTGTTGCAATTATTGCATTGCTGTAAAAACTTAGGTTAAATTAGCTCGAATAAATGGAAGCGTTTTCTAAGTATAAGGTGGCCACCCGGTCTCGCGCTTTGTTTGCGGAGGACCTTGGAGGTGGTTTTGAACCATCTCAAAATGTTGGAGTGTTTTCGCGCTAATCAGAAGTTTAACATGCATTTGTAACGAAAAAACAATGTAATAGAACATGTCATTTGTTTTCATTCAAATCAGAAGTTGGCTCTTAGGCCTTCATACATATATGCCAATGGCTCGTAGCCGGCGTGGCGAAATTGAAAAATGGCGCGAGGCCGAAAAGGTTACATATAGCATTTGCGCAATTGTTGCGCATTCCAAGTTCTTGGTAAGATGTGGCCATCTAATGTGCGCAATTTGTAGGCCCCTTTGCCTAGGACCTCATGAATCAGATATGGGCCTTCCCATTTAGGTGCCAATTTCCCTGGGCGTTCCGCATTTGACGCTTCGTTGTCGCGAAAGACGTACTCCCCTGGATTGAAGGTACAAATGCGAACCCTTGTGTTGTAGTACCTTTCCAGCTGGGTTTTGTATTTGGCCTCTCTGATTCTTGCGATTTCACGCCGCTCTTCTAACAAGTCTAAGTCTAGACGCCTTTCTGCTTCATTGTCAACCGTGTTGACCGTGGTCATTCGCGGCGAGGGCAAGCCAATCTCTGCCGGGATTACCGCCTCTGAGCCATAGACTAGGCTGAAAGGGGTTTCGCCGGTACTTGTCTTTGGCATGGTCCGATGAGCCCATAAAATGCTTGGGAGCTCATCGACCCATCCGCGCCGCCTTGTTCCTAATCTGGCCTTTATCCCTTCGACGATGCATTTGTTCACACTTTCCACTTGTCCGTTGCCTTGTGGGTGCGCAACGGAGGTGAAAGTGTGTTCAATGTTCATCTCCTTCATCCAGTTCTTAAGATCGTCTGACGCGAAGTTGGTGCCGTTATCTGTCACGATCTTGAGCGGGAGGCCGAATCTGCATATGATGTGCTCCCATATGAACTTGCGCACAATCATGGCTGTGGTGGATGCAAGGGCTTTGGCTTCTACCCACTTCGTGAAGTAGTCGACAGCTACTATGATGAACTTTACGGCGCCGGGGGCATCCGGGAAGGGTCCTACCATGTCAATTCCCCATTGCTGAAAGGGCCATGCGGTGGACACGGGGATAAGATCATTTTTAGGCCGCAACGTTTTTGGAGCGTGTCTCTGGCAAGAGTCACATTTGCGGATCTCCTTCATTGCGTCAACATGCATACCCGGCCAGTAGTAACCGGCGCTCATGATCTTCGCGACGACCATCCTTGGTCCGGAGTGGATGCCGCAAATCCCTTCGTGGATTTCCCTTATCAAATAATTCGCGTCCTGGGGGTCCACACAGCGCAGTAGTGGTCCCAAGAAGGATTTTCGGTACAAGATACCGTTGTTCATTTCGTACTGTAGGGCTTTGTTTTGGATCTTTCTTGCTTCCGCTTTGTTCTCAGGAAGCACCCCCTCTCCCAAGTATTGGATGATAGGGGTCATCCATGATGTCTGCCCTGTTTCGATTACGTTAACTTGGCGCAGTAAAACCGATGGGTTTTTGAGTACCTCTATCCTTACATCCTTGGCTAGATGTTGAAAGGAGGTCGAGGCGAGCTTGCTCAGGGCATCTGCGGGCTTGTTTTCTGAGCGATTGATATGTATGACTTCGTGGGTTTTGAATTGTTGGAGCAATTCTTTCGCTTGTTCCAGATATAAAGCCATGACTTCACCCTTCGCGTCGTATATGCCATTTACTTGACTGGCTATCAGGAGTGAATCCACATGTGCGCGCAAGTTTTTTGCTCCCATCTTGATGGCGAGGCGTAAGCCTGCCAGAAAAGCCTCATACTCAGCTTCATTGTTGGTGTTCTTGAAGTCGAGCTTAATGGCGTAAGTAAACTCGTGCTTTTCTGGGCTCACTAGACGTAAACCTGCTCCCGCGCCATCTTCATTTGATGCCCCGTCAGTGTAAAGCATCCAAATCTCCTCTGCTGTGTTTTCCTTGGGCGTCTCTACCATCTCACACTCCTTGATTTTATCAGCCGGCACTTCTGTGATGAAGTCGGCGAGGACCTGCCCCTTAATGGCTGGGCGCGGCCTATACAAGATGTTATGGCCGCCCAGTTCAATGGCCCATTTTGCCAATCTGCCTGATGTCTCAGGCTTCTGAAGTATAGTGCCAATGTGGAAATTGGTAAGCACAGTTATCACATGGCCTGTGAAGTATCGGCGCAATCTTCGGGAGGCGTGTAGTAGCGCAAGAACCAGCTTTTCCATTGTGGAATATCTTGTTTCTGGGTCTGTGAGTATCCTGCTGACGTAATAGATCGGGGTTTGCACGCCGTTCCTGTCTACCAACAATACTGACCCTACTGCCTTATCCGAGGAGGACAAGTACAGCACAAGGGGCTCTTTTTCAAACGGTGCCGTCAGCGTAGGGAGTTCGATCAGACACGCTTTCATTTGTTGAAAAGCTGTTTCGGCTTCCGGGGTCCATTTGAACTCTTGCTTCTTCACACAGTTGCGCAACGTGCTAATGAAGGGATACGACTTTGCGGCGTGATTGGAAAGAAATCGATTTAGCGCGGCCAGCCGGCCGGCTAGTCGTTGCATTTCTTTGATGTTTCTTGGCGAGGGCATTCTTTCTATAGCTTGTACCTTCTCTGGGTTCACCTTGAAACCGCCGTTTGTGACAATGAAGCCCAGAAACTTTCCTTCTTCCATGCCAAAGGAACACTTGGCTGGGTTTAGTTTCATATTTACGCTGCGCAATGAGTTGAACGTTTTTTCGATGTCTTTTAACATTTGGTCCTCTTCGGGACTTTTCACCACTAGATCATCGATGTAAACCTCAATGTGCTTTCCGATGTCACCTGCGAAGGTTTTGTCCATCAAGCGTTGATAGGTCGCGCCTGCATTCTTTAAACCAAAAGGCATTTTGGTGTAGCAGAATATTCCAAGATCAGTCCTGAAGGCTGTCTTGTCTTCATCTTCTAGCTTCATCTGCACTTGATGGTATCCTTTATAGCAATCCAGAAAGCACTTCCATCGGTATGGCGCGAGAGAATCAATTTTTTTATCGATCTCAGGCAAGGAATAGCAATCCTTTGGGCACGCCTTGTTGAGATCAGTGTAATCAACGCACATGCGCCATCCGCCATTTGATTTTTCTACCATCACAGGGTTCGCGACCCAGCTTTGGTATCTTACCTCTCTCAGGATTCCAGCCTTGAGCAGCTCACATACTTGCTCATTCATCGCTTTTGTCTTATCCGCGCCTAGGCTGCGCCTTCGCTGGGCTTTTGGTTCTACAGAAGGGTACGTGTTTAAGCAATGTTCGGTTATGTTGCGCGGGACGCCGGTCATATCTGACGGGGTCCAGGCAAAAATATCCATGTTGCGGAACAGCAGTTGCTTTAAATGTTTTCTGATGTCTGACGAAATGGCGTGGCCAATTGTCACTGTCTGCTCTGGGTATTTGCGGTTGAGGACCCATTTTTCTGGCTCGGTCGTAGAGACCTTCGCCGCTTTTGTTGGGCGCAGCTCTTCAGTTGACATCACTTCTTTCTTGGCGTATATGATTGCGACGCCTGTCTTGGTAGGAAAACCTATGGCAGAATGAGGTGTTGAAGTCACCATGTTTAGTTCGCCTTGTGTTTCCCTTCCAAGAAGCACATCATGCCTTGATTTCACTGGCAGTACCATAAAGTTCACATTTGTTGTTCTTGAATGTTTCCCGTCACATAGTGTGACAGGGAAACTGATTTGGCCAAGAGGGAAGACCATTTCGTTGCAAAAGCCGGACAAAGGATAATCGACTGGCTCGAGTCTCGCTTTGTCTTCTTCATCGAATTGATTGAAACATTGTTCGTAGATGATGTCGGCTGTGCTTCCTGGGTCGATGAAGATGTACTCTGTTTCATAGTGACCAATTATACCAGTAATGACGACTGGTCGTGTAGCGCGAGGACCGCCGCGCACTACTGGGAATATGACTTGCTGTTCTTGCCAAGAAGGCTCGTAGGGCCGTTTGCCCTTTTCTCTCGCGGTGTATCTTGGTCCGTTGACCATGTGAGTCTCTAGCCGTCTCACTTTTTTGTGGCTGCCTTCATCATGACGCTGGAGTTGACGGGTGTCCTTGCGTACATTCTTCACTAAATGGCTTAGCTTGCCGCTTTTGAGCGCTCTTTCGATTTCCTGGCGCAAACTGTAGCAGTCATCGGTCAAATGCCCCGAATCTTTGTGAAAATCGCAGTATAAGTTAGGGTCTTGCCCTTTCTTGTTTGTCATCGGCCTTGGCGCCTTGAAATCGACATTCTCCGTCATCAACACCTCTTTTGGAGTTTTTGTGAGCGGAGTCCAGTGTTTGTCGCGGTTGTCGTCTCTGACTGCTTTCTTGTAACCGATTCGGTCAATCGTATCTCGCGCATCTTCTCTGTAACGTGGCCTGTCGTCGCGGCCTCTGGGTCTCTCAGACTTCCAGTCATGACTCTTGTACTTGTTGCGCTTGTTGTTGTTGTTGTCGCGCGGCCTCTCGTTTGCTCTTGAAAATCGATCTTCGGAGTAATAACCCTTTCCACCAGCAAGGGACTCCTCGGTTTGCGCGACGATCTTTGCTGCTTCCATCAGTTTATCCCACTCTTTTGGCATCCCATCTTTGCCTGTGATGGTTCTAATGAGGCTATCACAGCGTATAGCCTTCTTGAAGTGGCAGCGCATGAGTTGCTCACTGACGCCGCCAATCTCTAAACATTCTTTGTTGAAACGCGTGATGAAGTCCTCCAGACCTTCACCATCCCTTCGCCATATGTCTTCTACTTCCGCCGTATCACGCTGATAGCGACGTTGTTGGCTGAAATAGCTTAAGAATTGTGTCTTGAAGTCTGTCCATGACTTAATTTTTCCGGGCGGAAGGCTGTCAAACCAGGCGCGAGCCGCTCCGGTCAGCGTTTGAATGAACAGGTGGCACCACATGGGCATGTTCCAACCTCCCATGCAGCCCACACTCGTGAATGTTCTGACGTGGTCGTCTGGGTCTGTCAACCCATTGAATTTCCCAACGGTTGGGGGTAGCTTCTCTCGTGAGAGTGGTGCGAGTGCGATTTTCGGGATAAACTTGGAGTGTTCCGCAGCTTCCGCTGGCCTGTAAGCCAGGCGGAAATCTCTTTCAGCCTCTTCTGTATAGCCAATGTGTTGTCTTGGCTTATAGTATTCGTGATTTTTTGGTAAACGATTGAAGACTGACGACTCTTCATCACCTTCCCATGTAGGATCATATGGGTCGGTTTCTTCCCATTCATTGTTCATGTTGCGCGGCGTGAGCCGGCTGTGAACAGGGCCTCGTTGAAGGTTCGACGGATATTCATAGTGACTATCCGTTTCCCCTCTTGTATCGCGCGTGTCTTGTACGCTTACACGTCTTGTAGGGGGAGGCCTGTTGGTTCTGCCTTGAAGATTGGCTGGTGGTGGCATTTGGCGCACCCCCTGACTAGGAGGAGTGACCAAGGACGGTTCTGCCGTCAGCACTGCTTGCTGCGCGATGAGCGATTGGTATGCTGCATTGATAGTGGCGATGTTCTTGGCATACCACGAGGCTGGGGTTTCGCCCTCTGGTAAGCCAAGTAATGCAGATACATTTTGAGGTGGCACCGGGTTGGACGGTCCTTCGCCGTTGTTACCTGGGGTAGCCATTTGTGTGATACGGGTAACGCTCCCGCGCTGACCCCCCGTGTTGGTGATCTCAACTTCACCTATCTCTTCGATTTGGGCTTGGAGGTTTTGGACTCCTTCACCCAAGGCCGTGTTGGAGTTGGGCGCCAATGAAGAAACACGGTTTCTAATTAAGGTATTAATTAGATGGGTTTATGTTCCTTTCATAGAGGTTAATCTTCTTTTAGGTATTTGAGCTCCGACTGGTTACTCAACCTGCAAAACAGAACACCGTTACTCGTTAAGAGGGGAATGTGGGGGTTTCCCTCTTAACCGGGCTCCGGCGTGAGAATAAGCGATTGTTTTGAGAGTAATTAAGTAGTAAAAGAGTGAGAGCCGAGAGAATAGAATGCTTAACCTGTGAAGTAAGGTCTCTATTTATAGCCGGAGAGGTGTAAGAGGTTGTGGGCTGATGGGCCTTGGGCCAGAAACGGACAACAACGAATATGCTCTTTGCCTCGCTGGCCTCGACTGCTTAGTGGCTTCTAGATGCTCGTCGGTGCTGGCGCACCTTGATTGGAGCCACGTGTCATCGTTGTCGGCCTTGTTGTCCCTTCTGTCATCAGCAGACAAGTGGAGATCGTGGGACAGTTGTCCCCGTCTCTTGATTGGTGCCATGTAGGCGTCCTTGTGTACTTATCGTCAGAAGATCGTGGCGCACGATTGAACAGAGCCTGCTGGACGCTCATTGGCTCTTTTTACTGCCACTTGTACCCTGTGTACCTCTGTAGGTAACAGCGCGTCTTCCTATGGAGAGGATTTTGTTTGGTGGCAACTAACCCGCGCGGGGTTAGTGTGTTCACTTATGCCATTGTTTTTATACTAAGTGTTGCTATCTGAGTTCATTATGTGCTCTTTCTCGCGCGGGGCTAAGTCATAATGTGACGTAAGCTGCGCGAGGCTGTTATTATCAAGTTGTTATGCTAAGGAGTATGGTCTCACGTGCAACCTGTTATGAGGTTTGCGCGACTTTTTGGGACCATACCCCTTCAAATTGTAATTTCATATCTCAATTTTTCTTTCCTTATGAAAAAAATAGACAAATAATGTGACTAATTTAATAAGTACCAAAGACACGTTTAGTAAAAACTCAAATTTTCTTTCCTTATGAAAAAAGTAGACAAATAATGCGACTAATTTAATACCGAAGATACGTTTAGTAAAGACTCAAATTTTCTTTCCTTATGAAAATAGTAGACAAATAATGCGACTAATTTAATAGGTACCGAAGATACGTTTAGTAAAAACTCAAATTTTCTTTCCTTATGGAAAAAGTAGACAAATAATGCGACTAATTTAATAGGTACCAAAGATACGTTTAGTAAAAACTCAAATTTTCTTTCCTTATGGAAAAAGTAGACAAATAATGCAACTAATTTAATAGGTACCCGTTTAGTAAAAACAATAATGAGGATAAGTTTAGCAAAACTCTTTTATTACCTGGCTCGGGATTTTCCTGTCATGGAAAACGGAGTCCTCCGGTACAGTCCAATTGGAAGACGAATTAGACATATGAACATAGATGGTGAAAAGACCATTATACCCTTGAAAAAACATCTCCCACAACGGCGACATCAAAACCGGCCCTCTAGTCAAGAACATGAACGCCACCTTCGGGATTCTCTCGTACGGATACTTTCGTACTTTCGGAACCATCGATGCTCGCCAAATCAGCTCTTGATCGGTCATGTTGTGGGTTGTTTTTGATGGGTACATAAAATCTTGCAACCCCATGATGGTGGTGGTGGTGGTGGTTGTGGTTGTGGTGGCGAAGTCGTTGAACCGGAAGTTAAACGAGACGTTCTTAAGTTGGAAAGTGAGTAGGATGCCGAAGGATAACCCGAAAGCGAAGAAAAGAATCAATGATAGGAGATTTGAGGGTTGTAATGGAGGGTTGAAGAGTTTGTATGGTGATGATGCTATTGTGTTGTGATTGTTCTTCATTGTTGAATAAGTTGTGATCTTCAATGGTGAAGGTGAAGATCAAGAAGAAGATGATGGATTTTTGTAGGTTGAAGTTTTGAAAGTCGTTGAGGGGTTGCAAGTTTTGATTTGAGGGTGTGAAGTTATTTGGTGTAGTTACAACTAGTAGAAAACAAAACATTCTTGTCTAGGCGTTTTTAATACGTTTGGGAAATTTGAGGGTTTGGTCCTTGGTCTTATGGTCAAAGTTCATTTGCGGGTCTAGTCTTTTGAGTTGTTTTATAAACAGAATAGTTTGGATTTGTATTGTTTAACTTGTATGAATGGACGACGCTGAGGTTGGGATCTTAACTTGTTTATTTACATATGTTGACCTCGTAGACAGTTTAAAAAATTAGGTCAGTGTGTTAACCTGTTTACGACTTCTAACGCATTTATTACGACATGTTTCACACATTTATAGCTTGACTACAATTTGTAAATTTATTTGACATGATTAGATAAATGGGTTCAATGGATTATGTTTGGGTTACATGACTTTTGGGGTGTAAATGAGTTAGAGTTGATCTCTTTGACATAAATATGGATTGTGTTTAGGTCCGAAATCAGGCAACCTGTCAGTGAATTGCTAAAGAAACCTAGCAGTGATGATGGTTCTAACTATTAGGGGAAATTTCGTAAGTTATGAGCATTGATCAAATCGGTTGTAGAATATATGAATTATTAAGAAAATAAGTGCATATTTTAAATTCATTTAAATGAAATAACAAAAATTTCATAGTAAATCAAGTATTAAAGAAATCATCGACTCAATGCCTTTAGTTTACCCATTTGATATTATTATTGTATATCAGCCAAATGACCTTCTAACCGTATACAATCTCAATCAAGTGGTAAATGTGTATAAACTAGAAAGTATTGGAACCATAAGTGGAAGCTCGCTATTATTTTAGGGACCATGAATAATTGAATATATTTTCATATCGTTTAGGGGTCTAGTGAAAGTATATTATTTAATAAACAAAAATATTTAAATATTATTCTTTTCAGAATTGACATGTGTTGGAATATACTTTGGCAACCCGAAGAAGACTTTCAAATCGAGTTGAAATTTGTACTTTTTGTTATTATGGTTCTGTCAAAAAGAACCATTTTATGGAAAGAGTATAAGGGTGTAAGGGGTGCTCACCTCTTAGGTGAGTCTCCCCTCTTACACACAACCAATCACATAGTGTCATGTCAACTCCCCTCTAACACTCCCCTAATAACCATTTTTGATGGCGGCACTCCCCTATTAGGTGAGTTCAAAATTATTATTATTTTTTTTTTTTGGTAAAATTATGGATGTTTAAAAATTAAATAAAAGACATTTCATTAAATTTAAAAAAAACGCATTCAAAGTAGAAAATAAAAAACACATTCAAAGTAGAAAATAAAAAACACATTCAAAGTAGAAAATTAAAATTTTAGAAATCGCATGGCCACCCGTACTTGTTAGCGATTTCTCGCTTTCGGGCGAGGATGATCGGCAACATACTTGGCGGAACATCGTCGTGCGGCTTAAGGAATGTTTTCATATCTCGATCGTAATTGTAGTTTTTCATCGTCTCGAGTTGTGCCGATATGAGCTCGCGAGCCTCCGACTCTCTTTTTTTCCTCAATTCGATCGCCTCCAATTCTACCGCTTGCTTCGTTTCTTTCATGGCGGTGTACACTTTGAATTGTGCCGCCAACTCGGCCGAGCTTCCCTCGGACGATGTAGCTTGACGCTTGTCTCGCCGTTGTGCTCTTTGTGGCGAGGGATCTTCGTTCATATCCGGTATCGAAAGGTCCACGTCAACGGGCTTTCTTTTATGTGCCGAACCTTCACCTTCCTCACCCATCAATGGGACTTGGGCCCATTTCTCGTGTCTTCGAACGACCTCCCACGCCTCGATGTGTTGAAAACCGCTTGGAAATCTTTCTTTAAATTCTTTTAACGCGACTTTCATCACGTCGAGATCTTTACATCCGCTTCCTCGTGTGCGATCCTACATGTTATAAAATAAAAAAAATTAAAAAGTGTTATAAAAGTATGAACTTAGAAAAAAAAATAAAAAATATACAATGTTAAAAAAAATATAAATTTTACCGCTTGTTGGTATAGGCCGTTGAAAAAGTTTATTTTCGCCATCATCGGGTTCCATTTAGACCGTACTTGATGAACGGTCCGGTTACTTCCACCGATAGTTTTGTTAAAGTGCTCTAAAATTTTACCCCAAAAACTTTCGCGACTTTGTTGATTGCCCTTTTTTTTTGTTGGTAGAACAATGTACCCACGCCTTCGCCAAAGCCTCTTCTTGTTCTTTTGTCCATTTTTCGCTCACCGTTTTCCCTTTTTTTTCTCGAGCCTCATCTTCTTCGTTGCCCGCGTCTTCGTCCACATTATATTCATCTTCCTCGTCGTCGTCGCCCAAATTTTGAGTTTCGGGCACTACCTCCTCGTCCTCGTCGTCGTAAATAGGTAGAGGACGTTCGACATTTCCTCGTGTAGAAGGAACTTGTGGAGAACGAAAAGCATATGGGTCGAAGGCGGGGGATTGAGGCGGAGCGTCCATTGATAACAAATTTTGAAAATAGCCGAAATTGGGTTGTTGGGTATTGTAAAACGAGGGGTGTGTAGGTTGTTGGAAAAAAAAACGGGGGTTGTGAAGTGTATCCGAAAGGGGGTTGTGGTTGAGCATTTGCACCGCTCGAACCATCTCGAGACGGTTTCGAGACCCGTCCCTTAGTTTTTTTCTTGGCCTCGCGGGGTCGGTTCTCCATTGCTCGGTGTATAAAAAATAAAAAGTGAAGGGGGTTTGGTTGGAGAGTATAAAAAATAAAAAGTGAAGTGGGTGTGGTTGGAGAGTTTAAAAAAATAGAGAGAATGAGATGGTTTGAGTATAAAAAAATGGTGAGAATGAGATGGTTATTTATATTAGTTTAAAAAAAGTGAATTTTTTTTTATTAAAAATCCGACCGTTGAAGACGACCGTTCCTCAAATCTCGTGCAATTTCAATCGGTGAGCCCACGCCCAAAATACACCGCGAATCGGGACCCCGCTTTGATGGCGGCGGTGTTCCCGATCGGGGAAACCTATCACCGCACCACCTCACCGAAGACGCCCCATACACCCTAATCTAAATTAATGCTTGTATTTTGCAAATCACTTTATCTTAATATTATTATTATTATTATTAACCTATAAATAAGCAACTTATACATGTATAAAAAGATTGTACCTTTAGATTTGGGAGTCTTAAAAAAACAAAAAATTAAAGTTTTAGTGTTTGACAATTTAAGTTTAAACTTCTAATCTTTGTTTCCTTTTTAACCCTAAAATTTTAAACTTTGACAATTTACCATAAAGTTTTAATCTTTGGCAATTTAAGTTTAAACTTTTTAGTTTTTGTTTCCTTTTTGACCCTAAAGTTTTAATCTTTTTAACCCCTTTAATTAATTTGATTTTTTTACTTCTATTTCAAAAGTTTTCATCTTTTGCGATTTAACCACTTTGATTTTTTTTACTTATGTGTTGTAATCTTGACTTTGGGGTTTTTCAAAGAAAAAATGGTTATATATATGGTTGTTGTAACCTTGTCTTTAGGGGGTTTTTCAAAAAAAAATTGATTTTTTTACTTTTTACCCAAATGTATTTCGTAAATTACTTTAACCCAAAACTATTTGTTTTTTTTTTACTTTTAACACAAAACTTTTTATCTTTTGCAATCTATCCTCACAACTTATTTTACTTTCAACTTTGGTCCTTTATAGTTTTCATTTTCCGCAAATTTTTCGCTTTATGCTTCGTTCTAAATTTTGTGACTTAACACATCGCAACGTGCGTCTTTGGTTTAGCGTTTTTACGTTCCGTTCTAAATTTTACGAGTTAACACGATGCAACGTGCGTGTGTGGGTGAACGTTTTTACATCATCTATTTTTTTCCTGTTTGACAGGTTCAACATAACGTGTGCGTCCTAAATCGACTTAATTATAACTAAAGAATCTTCGCCGCATTGCGGCAGATCGTAATTCTAGTTTGATTTATTTCAGAAATTTCTTAAAGATGGTTGCAAAAAAAATAAGATTTAAAAACGCAGACAACTTTTAAAGGATTTACTATAAATATCAATTTGATAGTTGAATTTATAAATTATTTATAAATATCAATTTGATAGTTGAGTTAATAAATTATTGAGAAAAATGTCCGGATAGTCCCTGTGGTTTCGCCTTTTTTCACCTATAGTCCCCAACTTTCTAAAACTACCTGAATAGTCCCCAAGTTTTCATTTTTTTGTTCCCGGATAGTCTCTGGGTCTAACTTCGGTTACTTTTCTCTGTTAAAATGATGTGAAATGACAAAAATACCCTTTTCTTAAAAGGCCAAACCACAGGGACTATCCGGGCATTTTTCTCTTTTTATTTATAAAACCCCACCATCACACTTCATCTTCAACCTCCACCCACCATCACCCTCCTCCACCCTCCACCATCACCCTCTCTCTCTCCCACTCCAATTCCGGCGAAAGTCCGGCGACTCACGGTGGAACCAGGGTTTTCCGGCCGTTTTTCATGGTGGAACCAGTCTTATTCGAAGGTTGGCCCAATTGTTGGCGATTGCAAGTATTCAAAAGCTATACCGCACGGAAGTGGGGGACGTTTGGATTCTGATACATTATATGGGCTTGCCCGTGATCTACCAAGGAGCCCAAGAGGGTACACAGTCATCCTACTGTAAATTAATAATGATCTGCAGAGAAAAATGACTAGGGTTTATGATCAGAGAAAGTAAGAAGTTACAGAAGTTGCTAAAAAATAGGGAAGTTTCCACTCATTACCAATAAACAAATTAGTGAAATCCTTATGGAAAAACGGATAATTATGGTTGGTACGAGGGATCAGTTGTTATAGAATTAAGTTCACTACTTGGTTTGAAAATTTGAAAGTACACAGCACAGAATTCAGTTAAATTTGGAGCTCCATGTGAAAATTTACATTATTACATCTTCATCTTGAAATAAGACTGGTTCCACCATGAAAAACGGCCGGAAAACCCTGGTTACACCGTGAGTCGTCGGACTTTCGCCGGAATTGGAGAGGGAGAGAGAGAGGGTGATGGTGGAGGGTGGAGGGGGGTGATGGTGGGTGGAGGTTGAAGATGAAGTGTGGTGGTGGGGTTTTATAAATAAAAAGAGAAAAATGCCCGGATAGTCCATGTGGTTTGGCTTTTTAAGAAAAGGGTATTTTTGTCATTTCACATGATTTTAACAGAGAAAAGTAACTGAAGTTAGACCCAGAGACTATCCGGGAACAAAAAATGAAAACTTGGGGACTATTCAGGTAGTTTTAGAAAGTTGGGGACTATAGATGAAAAAAAGCGAAACCACAGGGACTATCCAGGCATTTTTCTCTAAATTATTTACGACAAACAACAAAGTAATCGAACAAAATTACAATTTCATAATAAACTTTCACTTATATCATAATAAAAAAAGACAAAATTGCAAGTTTTGTTTTTTCATATTCACCAAACTATGGAGCGGGTCAGTTAAAGAATAGACTTTCACTTATCTTTATTTATTTGAAAACTTCCTTCGTCTTTTTGTCCCTTACATTAACCTCTATCTAATTTCTCTGTTAGGTAATGGCATGTGCTAGTCACGTTCGTCGTTAGGCATTTAGGGCTTTTCCCTGTTAAGTAATAGCATGTAAGAGAACAAGAGGCCGGTTGGATTTTGCGGATGTTCAATTTAATGGGTCGTCTGGTTGAGATGGTGGTCATTGGTTGGCATTAACGGGGAACACAACCAGAAGGAGGATGGACGGTTGGAAGGTGGCTACTAGAGGCAGCTCAGGTGGTGATGATTTTAGCAATGGCTAAGGTGGTGGTGATTTCAACCGGGAGAGATGAATTTGAGGTTTATTTAAGTGCATGCCCATAGATTCAAGAGATGAATTTGTGGTACTTGATGTGTATACAACATTGTATTGCAAGTCTAGACAGACTTGTGATATTGTGGTTACACCTATTTGAGAAACAATATATCTTTTTCTTTAACATCATTTATCATAGTGCTTGATGATTATGATGATTATGTTGATATGAATTTGAGGATGACGTACTCCAGCCCTTTGTGTTTCTGTGCGACTCTTTGTGATGTGATGTGATGAGATATCATCATTTCTTACTGTATAAAAGGTGCCATAACCAACCAACATTTTTTTTACCAAGCATAACACTTTTAAGATTGACAATTAACATGCACTTTTCCTCAACTTTGTACCAAATTTTGCAAATTATTAATGCTTTCTGTGATATTTCAGATAATTGTGAAAAGGTTGAATTATATCTATATCAATTCAACTTACCTGATTTTGGCAAGCTTATGGTTAACTTAATAGAAACGCTCTCAACTTACCTTACACATTCTTAATGACATGTGCTAAATGATTTGTTTGTAGTTTGTCATACGAAAATTTTAACCTTCCACATTGTTAATGACCTTTATTAAATGGTTCTTTATTCTTATGCGTTAAGGGATGATCATTTTTTGTGTCTATTCTTTGTTGCAGGTTTTTACCAAAGTGATTGTGATGACGGGTTTATTTTCAATCCGGTAAAACTTATTTTTTTAGTGTACTATTTTTGTTACATTATTTCTTCTTAATTTGCTCTTGTGTATTAACATTTTGTGTGCTTAAAATATGTTGCCAAGGGCCACGTCTGCTAAACGCCAAAGAATAGATAGCTCTTATGAAACAGGTGAAACTTCTAGCGCACCTCCACGCCGCAGGATCTCGCAAAGGCCGCGTTCGATCATTTCTTAAACTTAAGCGTTATCTGGATCAGTACAGAGGCCACTCCCTTTCATACTTGATCACTCAGTCAAGTTTTTCGTACTTAGCCATGCTGAAATTTGCGACAGATACAATCAAGATAGCGAGCATCCCGTTGAGCGCTTGAGATTAGTTTAAGGAAATCCACGAGGTAATACATTGATTGGCCAATAACAGAAATCAACTGTATATATATTGTCTTTATAGTAAAATTCACCACATGAGCTTACATATAGGTAACAACTTTCCTGAAACAGGTGAACCAGATTATAAAACCAAAAGACAAAGCACACTCATTACAAGGACTGAACAATGAGCACAAGACGCATCTATCGTTCAAAAGGCTCAAAAGGATAGTCCATATTTTTGCATATATTAAAACTGTTCCTGCTGTAACTAACATTATCAACCTGATAGAGATAAAATACCCTGCCGCACCGCGGCGGGTCATCTTCTAGTTAAATAACATATATTGAATTGTCTACTTCATTGTAACTTATAAAATGAAAGGCATTCATTTTGGCTTAGTTTCGTCAAACTTTTTATAATTGATCACTAAAAGTCTTATTTTCAAGGTTACATAAGCATAAACCTTGTTATGAGTTACTTTACCTAATTCTGAGTACCAATTATCGTTAACTATGTTATACTCAGGTCGTCTCCAAAAATCTTCGAAAATTTGTGGGCCATGTGCGAAGATAAAATACGGGCCCCTAAAATATAAATTTTACAAAAAGAATATACAAAAAAGTTTTAAATATATGAAAATGAATTAAAAATTTGTAGAATCACCCACATGTTGCGGTGGACTGCTTTTTTACGTGAAAACGTAGATAAAAAGCACATCACGCGCGCATTTAGACAACGAAACGTAGAAAGAAAACACGTTAAAAGGGTAAATTCATAAAATACAAAATAGTTACGTCATAACTTTAAAAATCGTTATTTACTATCATGTAAAACCACCGTAACCTATCCAAATTTATTTAGAAAATACAAAGAGTTAAAAGGAATAAAAAAACAAAATAAGACTTTTTTCATAAAAAATGGAACACACAAAAAAACTAATTGTAGATTGCATAATACTTTAAGAAATTAACATAAATAATTATTTTTAAACTAAATTTGAGAGGTAACTATAATTCTCATTTTGATTTAATGTAACACAAAATTAGTCAATTAATGTCATTTGCATTTAATGCATAGGTAACAAACATAAAGGAAAAAAAATCAATTAAAAATGAAGCTATCATGATTAGAACCCAATGTTTGCATACCAATAAAACGCCATGTGAACAACTAGACCATACGCCTCACCATGTCATTTTCCAATTCAGTTTTATATATTCTAATTCTATAGCCTAACTTTATTAAAATAAATACATTTTTTGCCCCCGGAGGGTTTGGGCCCTGAGCCATCGCTCACCCCGCATCCCCTCCGGGACAGCCCACTGATGATGAATAGTCATTAAATTCGCAATAATGTTATGTTACATTTATAATCAATCAACAAAGATTCAAAAACCTAGGGTTGGATATGGTCAATGGTATAGAAGGAAGGGATAACCGTGCTCTTTGAGTTTATTTTACTAGTCGTACAAATGCGGATCAAAATCGTATTTTTATTGTTCTTTTCTTTTAGTTGACCACCTCTTTTATGATTAAAGTATATAGTGGAGCGAAAATTGTTGTGTGAAACCGTAATTTGACGATAGGGGATATATATCTTAACTTTATTTGTTTAAAGTGACATTTATATACTATCAATTTTTAACAATCGTGTGAATCAGTTGTTGTATTGTTTGCTTTGAAAGTTGTACAATGGTATTTAGCATAGTATGGGATGATATATACAATGGATTCTTAGCCTTGTGCCATTTAATTTGAAACATTTGTGTGCATCTTTGGTTGTAAGTATTTCTTAAATGGTTGTACCTTAATCAAATATAGGTTGTATGTTGTGCTTAAGTGGTTGTACCTTAATCAAATAATAATGGTTTCATTACCTTACCAAATCCAATTTGTTTTGTATGCATGTATGGTTGTAAATTGTGCTTAAGTGGTTGTACCCTAATCAAATAATGGTTTCATTATCTTACTATATTCAATCGTTTTGATTCATTCAAAGTTGTGTTGTTTTATTTGTAAATTATTATTATTTATAATAATCTAATTAATTTAGTCAAGATCTTGTATAAATATAATTTGCAACATATTGAGGCAATGGTTGTTGTAATGTATGCATTATGGTTTGTATAGTGGTAATGATATATATTATATATAGATATAGATTACGATGAACCTGTCAAACGGGAAAAATAGACGCGGGTTCATCGTAACGCACGAGTCCTAGATCAACTTAGTTATTTTATCCTATATTTTATGTTTCGGTTTAATTTCTTCGCATTAACACCGCAACTTCAGTGTCGGTGGTCGCTGACAGTAATGTGGCATTAGTGCTCGCCCCCGCCGCAACACGGGGGTACTTAATACTAGTTTTATACATATGAAATAAAAGTGGTGATGAATAGTATTGATATTTTTTAAGTATTTGTTTTTTTTATTTTTTAGTCTTATATTTGTTATTTATTTTGATTTTTAGTAATGGATATTATTTTTTGATAACTCTCAAGTATTTGTTCTTTTAATTTTTTATAAGAAGTATTTTAGTTATTGTCCAATTTGATTTTTTTAGTAATAATTTGCGTTCGTTGACTTTTTAAAAAAAATCTAAATTCACGTATATGTTTATTTCTGCTTGTTTCACTAGGGTAGCGACACGATATCTGTTATCAAACAAGTGAACGCATATCGATACAGATGTTGTTAGATTAGGTGTGGTATGGTAGCGACACGATGTCAAATTATTGAAAGCAAAAAACAATAAAAATTAATAGTGGTACCGATACATATGTCGTACCATTGGTTTCGGTTCGTTTAATACGATAGTTATAGCGACGCAATTGAACAATATTACCGGTATCAATATTCGTATTTATTGTCTTAGATCGATGTAAGGTCTCTTTCAATAACTATAGCGAGTGCCAATATCGTAATGAACCAAACAAATAGTATTGATATTTTTTAAGTATTTGCTTTTTTATTTTTTAGTCTTTTATTTGTTATTTATTTTGATTTTTAGAAATGGATATTATTTTTTGATAACTCTCAAGTATTTGTTCTTTTAATTTTTTGTAAGAAGTATTTTAGTTATCGTCCAATTTGATTTTTTTAGTAATAACTTGTGTTCGTTGATTTTTAAAAAACTAAATTCACATATATGTTTATTTCTGCTTGTTCAACGTTATTTTGTTATAGTGGAAGGCATTGGTGCGTTAATATGCATGAATGAATAACATGTATATAATAGCTTCCACCCTTTGGGTCATTTGAAGAGATCACAATGATAGAACTTCTTGAAAGTTAAAAGTAAAAGCTACATCAAACTTGTTTCATTACATGTTTTGTCTTTTCTATGGTGTTAAAGGTTGAACAAGAAAGAAAAAAAAAGAAAATTAAAAATGTTATAAATATCTTATAATATTATGGTTATCAACTCTTAAAATAGACTGACTTCTTCTCCAAGTTTTCTTCTTCTATATATACTACATTGTATCTCTTGTATTATACACACCTATCAATGAAATATCAATCTCTTTTCTCTCTACATCTCTTCTATATTGTTTTGCTTTTAGGCTAGTTTCACAACACGTTATCAGCACGAAATTGCTTCAACCAAAACCTTAATCCTCTTTGATGGTTCGTGAGAGGATGCACACAAGTGTTAAATACCAGACGTAAGTTCAGAAAACTCAGAAGTTGTTGGATCTCAATATATGTGGCTATTTTGGTACTACCAATACAAGGTAATTATTATGCATCATCTTAAATATTTTTCTTTTGTAAATTGATGTTTTGCAGTAGAAATCATAACAATAAATAAATAAATAATTTAAACTAGATATAAGTGATGACCGAGCATATTAGATTATTTAATATATATTTTTTATGTTGCTCAAAGTTACACCTTTATCACCTTGTAATGTAATTTATTGTTATGGATCTTACAAATAAAATTCAAAAGGGTCATAGATATTTCTTTTGAATTAACAATTGAACGATGTTGAAATTTTAAGCAAGCGACAAATTTGTTGGAACTAAATCTCGGTTGAAACTTGGTCTATAGTTTTTTTTTGTGTGATTCATGGTTATGGAAATTGATAATCAATATTATTTTAATATGATGCTTTTAATTCATCGATTTTTTTTTATGATACATCATGATCTCTATTAGTTTAATGTTGATTATAATTTTAATGATAAATAAAAATACCGGTAGAGTAATACATAGAATATGCTTCTGATTTGATACCATTTGTTGATTCTGAATATATTTTATTATTCCTTTAATGGATAAATTACCTATTTAAATATTGTGAGTATATTTTAAAAAGAAAAATTTTATATATGATATAATGATGTTATTTTTATTTGAAATAACGTGTAGAAATCTCATAAATAATATAATGACAATAAAGTGGTTAAACTTTTTCAAAATATTTTCTCGAATGTTTAATAAGATAAAAAAAGACATATTTTGAATTACTTTTATTGAATTATTTTAATTTAATTCTCTCTTCTTATCAAAAGAACTAGGTTATGTTTTTATATGGTAGATTCTTTGATTGGATTAGTGGAAATCATATCATTCTTAGTTAATCTTTTGGGTTTATAAAATATGAATTCAAATCACTATATTGTTATTAATGGATTATCATGTTTTATCATATGATATTTGTGGATTAGTGGATGTTATCTTTGTATTTAAATATCGTATACGAGTTAAGACTTGAAAATGTTATTCTCCTGGAAAATCGAATGACTTGTTTTAAATATAAATATCCGGAAAAATAATATTCAAGGAATGAATCCGATAAAAGATTTTAAATCTATGATCTTTTCTGCGATATAGGATTTACTTATTTCGAAATTAAGGATAGGATTTTTTTTTTATTTCGAATTTGAAATCTTCTGTAATGTCAAAGACTATGCCTTGATATATATGTGTTTATTAATTGGAATATGTTTTATTTATTTATTCATCCTATGACATAATCATTATAATATTACTTATTTTAAACAATATATGAAACCTGTATGTGGCAAAGGATATAATTGCAAATTAACTTTACATTGAAATTATTTGTTATTATGAATTTTATTTGATTATATGTTATTAAAACGACTTGATGGAAAGTTATATTTTATAAAGTTTTAATATGACTTGATCAATGTGCTGTTATAATGTCATAATTTGCCTATATATCATGTATAGTATCATTTATTCATTATATACATGTAGTATTCAACGAATCATATAAAACATAAAGTTATGTTTTTGTTAATGTGACACTCAAAATGTTATGTTTCCTAAATCTCATAATCCATATACAGAAAGTCGTTAATTTATAGATCAATAAACATGACTCATTTATCTAATTAATTCTCAACTTATATTATGTGATGAGAAGATTAATTATAAGGAACATACTTTTCATTTGTCAAACATGAGAGTTATGATTTTCAAGTAGCAATATCACTAAAAGAGTATGGAAAATTTGAAATCATCTCATATCCGTGTGACCGAGTAAATAATGGAAAATTACTCACTCCTAAGGTGAATGTGATTACATATTGATCAGTGTAAAGATAGTAATCAGTGTAAAGATAGTAATCATGGAGATAATTGGGAAACTTGTTTGGTTTTACTATGATCCATGAAAGGGATATGTATTGATCATTGTGATCGTTGACATAATTGAGAAAATTGTAATGATGGTCATATTATATTAAAGTGAGATCGACCATCAGAATTGCAACGATGATTATGTTAATAATGAGACTGACCACCATAAGTGGCAAATAAAGATAGTGATTATATGAGAATAATATGTCGAAAGGATGGATATATGTCGTATGTCTTGTGCATAAGTGTAAGTAATACATTACGATCATAAACTAGAAGTTTATGGATCATGATATTTGATTGGCATGACTGGTTAGACCACACCGAGTCAACGATGATGTGAGTTGTATTGAAGAACTAGAAGATTCTTCAAGTTGGTAATTAGCATGCAATTTTTTCTCTCAAGGGAAATTCATTATTTACCAACCAAAGTAGGGTGAGAATCCCTAAATATTCTGGAAGTGATTAAAGGATATGCATATCCCAACGTGATACCATTTAGTGTTTTAAATCGATGCATCGTCTAAATGGTTATGAAATCCACAACCTGAAGTTTGTGTGATTGTGGCTTAGCTAATGTGCTAGCAAGCATATTAATCCAGATTGGTATATTTATTTTGGTAATAACGATGAATTCAATTCCCAAGTTATTAATGATTATTGGAATAAAATATTGAACTACATATAGCTTATGTTTATACAAGAATTGCTTTGTTGAGATGATCACTAAACGTATACTATTGATTACAAAGCCAATGATCATGAGAGGAGCAAAAGTTCAGTTAGGTATATGTAATTTTATATATAGTACCATTAATTCACATCAAGCCAATAAGTTATAGTTCTCCCCATATATTTGGTTTTTGGTCAGTAACCAAATATGTCTCATCAAAGATTTTGGTTGTGCGACATATATTGAAACTCATCCACCACACCGCACAAAGATGGGACTTCTAAAAAGTTTAAGAATATGTTGGGTATAAATAATTGTCTATGATTGAATACTTAAAGCCATTAGTGAGAAATTTGTTTATGGCTCATTGGTTTTTCACTTTAGTGAATGAATGTTCCCAACATTAGGGGGAAATAACAAGCAGTTGGAAAGTGAAAAGTAAAATGAATTATCATGTCATCTTGATCCTCAGACTATAAACTATGAAGTAGAAGTTTAAAGTATAATTCATTTACCAATATTAAAGAATAAATTACCAGACGAGTTCACTAACCTAAATAGAGTGACTAAGTAAGTCACATAATCAACTGCTTATGCTCCATTTACGTTTGTGTCCCAGAAGGACAACCACATATTTTCTAATGAGTCTATTGCACGCCTGGAGCGTGGTAGACTAGTCGATTCCAGTAATACAATTCCTCGAAAGTTGGAGCAACTAATTAAGATGGTCAAGTCGAGGTGATATTAAAAAGGTCTCCTGAAGAGACAATAGACGTGATGGTTCAAGAAGAACCTCAGGTACCTGGAAATAAAGAGATCTCGATAAGTTGTATCATGTCTAAGATATGTAAGGAATCGAAATTAAAATCGACGTCGTTATACTTTTGTATATAATGTAGCGCTTAAAATGATTAAACGATGAGGATCAAGATTGAGATCTGCCTATGAACGTAAACATAGAAATGATTGGCCAAAATGAAAAGATGCAAATAAGGCAGAGTTGAATTCTCTATTGAAATGGAAAGTTTTTGGATCACTAGTCCATGCAACTGAAGTTGTAAGATGTGTTGGATGCAAATGGGTCTTTAATGCAAGTTATGAATTGAAAATAACATGAAGTTATTTTAAGAAAAAATGGTGGCACAAGATTTTTGCAAATAATTGATTAATGAGGAGACTCATTCTCTAATGGTGGATACAATGACTTTCTAATATCTTATTAGTCTGGTAAGATAAAGAGAGAATTGATATGCGTCTTATGAATGTTATGTATCACTTGATACTGAAAGTTTACATGAAAGTCCTGAATGATTAAATTATATAAGTCATGTAAAGTAAGTTTTCGAGAACAATGTGATCATTGTATACATATTTGGATTTGAATATGTATGATTTTTTAATGTTGGATATAATTGGAACTACTGAAGAGTTTCTAAAGCAATTGAGTGTCTTAAAAAGTTAATTAAAACATCTTAACGATGTAATACTTGTGCACCAAGAAACATACATAGAAAATGTGTACCCGATGATTGTGGTATCTCAATAAATAATGTACACGCATGGTACAATATGGATTTTGGAGATAAAAGCAAGTGTTTATGACATTTGTGCATATGATACAGATCTATATGTGTTATATGGGTAAGTTTATGTAACACAACTCATGAAGAGTGAATGCACATGCATATTTGGATAAGATGGGAAGAATTCCCTCATGGATTGATAATGCTAGAAGCATTGATATAAAAACCTTAAGGACATACTATATGAAGTTGACAAAATATGTATGGACAAAAATAGTCGGGTCGAGTTTTGTACAGCTCGAGATATTCGCATAAAGAGAGATATAAGTTTGATTAAATTAGCCATGTTTTATCGATATTCTGTTTTTAAAAGCTCACTATAATCGCAGTTTACAGTGATGATGTGTAGGCATCATCGAGAGAAACTGTCGAGCTTTTAGATGGAGAATTTTTGAATGACCTTGGCACAGTCTAATTATTACTCGAACTGCAGTTCGAGTACATATGTAATTATATTTTATCAATCCCTCAAGTACATCTAGAAGATGATGTTGGGATATTTTAATATGGGCATAGTTGAACCTTAAAGGATGTTAAAGGTTCTTAAGTCACTTGTTATAAGAAATTTTTATTATCATCTCCTACCAAAGTAGAGATTCTCATTCTAGAAGTACCATCGTCAAATGCATATGTGCATTAATATGTTTTGCTAGCTATGTATGGTTATAATATCTTTCACTTGAGCTAATTGTCATGATATAGCCTTTGTCAAACGAAGAGATATTGAAATGAGTTCAAAGAAATATTTCAGGTATAAACGATATTTGATTATATTTTACTAACCCATCAAAACAAGCTTGGTTAGTCTTATAGATGCAGGAATGTAACAAAACACAGTCATGGACATATGATATTTTTGGAGACACATAAAGTCTCGTTAGAAGATTGTACAACATTGCTCAACATAAATGATTGCACATTAAAGGATGGAGCGACAAATCATTGGCTACAAAAGCTTTGATAAACTTTCAAGGAGGATGGACACATGTCACTTAAAGGATACATGCTAAAATGAGGGGGAGACTTATTCAAGTTGCACTCTTTTTCCCTCACTAAGTTTTGTCCCATTTGGGTTTTCTTAGTAAGGTTTTTAATGAGGCAACATACATGATCCAGAAGTATCATGAGAAGAAAATATGCGCTGCACTCTTTTTCCCTTAGCTGAGGTTTTGTCCCACTGGGTTTTCCTAGCAAGGTTTTTAACGAGGCAGCATCTCAAAGCGTATTAAGTTGATAACCAAGGGGGAGTGTTATAAATATCTTATAATATTATGGTTATCAACTCTTAAAATAGACTGACTTCTTCTCCAAGTTTTCTTCTTCTATATATACTACATTGTATCTCTTGTATTATACACACCTATCAATGAAATATCAATCTCTTTTCTCTCTACATCTCTTCTATATTGTTTTGCTTTTAGGCTAGTTTCACAACAAAAAAAAAATTGTTCAAGTAAGAAATAAGAGCATTCACAACAGCCATCATATTATATTCTATAATTTAATTAAAATTCACATTTTTCAAAATTTATTTCTCGTTTTAAAAAACTTCTCACATCTCATCCATCATTTTATCTTTATCTTGCTCACAAACGTTTATTTTATCATATACCTCGTTTTTATACACTCACATTAATTTGATGGAAGATAAATAGTAACTTTTTATATATAAAAAGCTATTTTAGCAATTTTTAAATTATAAAAATAGGGTATAGATTTTGTGGTTCTGAGATGAAGTGAAAAAGGATCATTTTTTAACATTTTCCTTAAATTGTAAAAATATAAGGAAGTACGGTGAAATTGTTGTGAGTGCTCTAAGAATTAGTTAATTGTTGACCTATATCTAATTTAAAGCAAGGTGTCCCACACAATAAAACAATTTTATATTTGTTGATTGCTTGTATAAATTTGTCTATACGAGTTTTTTTTTTTTTTTTGAACGGCGAATTTCTTTTATTTATATCGTCTATGAGACTTGAACCTAAGAGATTCCCCTTCTAAGGTGTCTATACAAGTTATTAGATAGGTTTTCTAATTCACAAAGAAGGAAAAAAACTTGATGACACAAAAAACTGGTAATTAGGATGAGTTTATTCGTGAGTTTGTTAAATATCGAAATTACGTTTTCATTTTTTTTCTGTGTATTTGACTATCCGCGTATTAGATATCGTGTTGAGATGTTTAACCGCAACTTATAATACGTTCATATATTTGAAAACAGTGGATGATTATAACATGTGCATGATTCAAATATTTGACTTATTTTTAAAAGTTATTTTTAATAACATTCCAACTAAACTAAAGAACAATGGGAGAAGAGGATACCAAAGAAGTATTTGGTTGATTATGCCCGCCACCCTAAAAGGTTGAGACTAGGGGCCAGAGGTCCATTAACAGCCACCATTGCTCTTGATCACAATAAGAATAATAATTGTTCAAGTAAAAAAAAAAAACAATAAATGAAGTTACCAAACTAAAATTATGTAGTTGAAGTGTTAATGGTTTAAATGTATAAAATAAAGCTAGTATTGGACCTCGCGTTTCATGACGGGATCATAGAAGGGTGTTGGCGATAATGTATTTGTTACATGATATATTAATGATATATAATAGACCACGACAGCAGTGGCGGAGCTTAATCAAAAGTTTCGAGGGGGCATAAAGTGATGGAACTCAAATTTTTTTCCTATCGTTATTTTTCGGGTCGGGTCGGGTTGGTTATTCGATTCAAGTCGAGTCAAATAATAATAGTTCCAAATAAAACAAAGTGTATATTTATTAAACTACCCATCATTTATAGACAAAGTTTATAAATAGAGTTAAATGCCATTTTAGTACCTGTGATTTGAGTCATTTTTTCAGTTTAGTCCAAATGTTTCATTTTTAGCCTGTGGGTCCCAAAAGGTTTAACCGTTGCCATTTTAGTTCACTGGGTTAACTTCGTCTATTTTTTTTTGTTAACGAGAAGGTCAATTCGATCATTTTATATGTAATTCTGTTCACTATTAGGGCAATTCGGCCATATAAAATGATCGAATTGGCCTTCTCATTAACAGAAAAAATGAATGAAATTAACCCAGTGGACTAAAATGTCAACGGTGAAACCTTTTTGAACCCGCAGGTGGAAAAATGAAACCTTTGGACTAAACTGGCAAAATAGCCCAAACCACAGGGACTAAAATGACATTTAACTCTTAAAAATATTTAGGATATACAATTTAGAAAAAATAATCGGGGGACAATCCTATATAATTTTAAAATTTTCGGACGAAAAAATCGAAACTTATACACTTTTAACCGAAACATTGGGGTGGGCGGGTGCACCCCCGGGCATCCACAATGCTTCGCCCATGCACGACGGTAAAAATAAGCAATCAATATGGTTATGTAAACATGTTTAAAGTTAAAAGTTATTTTAACCATAATAAGATAAATAAATAAAAAATATTTAGATTTGTTATCGGATACGTTGAAGAGTTAATATAGACCATACTGATTTTAATATAAACCATGGTAAAAATAAGCAAGCAATACGATTAATAAACATGTCAAGATTTAAAAAGTTACCTTTAATTATAATAAGTGAAAAAAAATAATAACTAAAATAAAAAGAAAAAGAATTAAACTTATAAAAAAGATAAAAGAACAAATACATGTTAAAATTAATTTTATAAACTTCAACGGTCGTATGATAACTCTATTAAAGTTTAGGGTTGGAAGCGTAAATCGTTTATATAAAAAGATTTGTTATCAAACTTCTGTATATAAATCTATTAAAGTTCAGAGGTATAAACGTATAGTGTTTAGGGTCGTATGATGACTCTAATAAAGTTAAGAGTTAGAAACGTAAATTAACTAAATATAAAATAATAATAATATTGTGTCCATTACCCTATATATTATTAATAATTAATTATTAATTATTATTATTTTAAAATTAAAATTAGAAAGTAATGAACAGTAACATCAATTGTATATTAAAAATAGAAATAAATTCATATAGTGATGATTAAATAGTATCGGGTACTGGTATCGGTATCAAATTTACTAAACTGGTTGTGTTTTTGGTACCGGTATTTACCGGTTTACCCTTAAATACCGGTGTCGTACCAGTACCGACCGGTACCGAACCGTACCGTAACCGGTATATTCGGTACCTGTACCCACTTTTGGGGATTTCGGTAAAGGTATTTTCGGTACCGCTAGGAATGAATAGTAAGATACCGGTCTAGCACCATACCTATATTTATTGATTTTTACCTTCAAATACCATACCGTATTGTACCGAGTATTTTCGGTGCCGGTACCTAATTTCGAGATTTTTCGGATCGGTACTTTCGGTGCCGTTACCAGTACCGAGCTCATCAATATTTTAACGTGTTAACACCGTAATAACTGAACTGAAAACAACCGAATTTCCAATATGTAGGACGTGTGGGTCCTATTATTATATATTATGTTATTTAAAATCGCTTTTTTTTAGGACGGAGTGACTATCCTTACCACGCCATTTTTATTTATGTTTTGATATTCAGTATCTCCTTGCCGTTGCTGACACGCGTTTTGCAGTCATTGGGTCCTCGCCGCAACGCGCGAGCGGAAAATAACTAGTTTATTTAATTTAATATAGATAATTGAAATTGAAAAGTGAGCATGAATAGTAACTTTATTTTTATAATAATATATAGTTTTTCTTTCATATTTTTATTATTTTAATACTACTAAAGAGTCTATTACACATATTATTATTTACATTTAATTGTACTGCTATCGTACCAAAAAGAATCGAAACCGACCGAATAATATATGTATCGGTACCAGAATTTATTTATATTGTTTTTGTTTTCGACATACCAGTATTTATTTATATTCTTTTTGCTTTCGATAAACTGAGATCGTATCGCTACTATACTGTATCGAACAACATCAGTACTTGTAGTTGTACTCATTTGTATGATTTATATTTGATAATGAATTTTGTGCCGCAACCGTAGTCAACCGAACCGAATCCGAACAAACAACATCGGTATTGGTACCGATACTTATTTTTAGTGTTTTTACATTTGATAAATTGACGTATCCTTCCGAACAACATTGTTACATGCATTTGTATTCATTTTTATGATTTTCAGATTCGATAATTTTCATTTATACAACTCTGTCTGCCATGATAAACGAATATCATTACCAATACCGTGACAATCTGAACTGATCGATACCATTTGGACAACACCGTTGTCAGTACCGGTGTTCATCTTTTCCGTTTTCAATTGATGTTAAACATGTGTTGATTTCTCTCCCGAGTGCATGCATCATACCAGTACTATAATGACCTAACCGATACCGATCGAATGCCCACGATAACGTAACACCGCAACCAGTGGCGGAACTAGACCATTAAATCAGGGGTATCCCAAAATTTTTTTTACCGTGCAATCATACAATATTAGAAAACGACAAAAAATAAATAAATAAAGTAAAGCAAATACCTAATAGATTTGTCCTCTTCTTTTTTATGGCTTGAAATCGCTCCATCACATCGTCATCATGAAAATATCATTTTCAATTGCACAAACCAGGGCATTGTTCAAATTGATTATTTTATTATTTGGGCTTTATTAGTTATTACAATTTTGGTTTAATTATTATAAAACTAATTATTTGGGCTTGGTTACTAAAGGTTTTGGGCTTAATGAATAATATCAAGTTTCATAATCTTCCCTTAGAGATATCCTCGTATATGTTTAGGGGTATCTTATGTATAAAATCGAAAAAAAAAAATTCACTACAAATGCGAATACGAGGTTGAGTCATAGCCCGTGCTACGGCTAAGTGTACATTGAATCCGCCCTGACCGCAACACGCAGGAAACAACCTAATGTAAAATAAAAATATATTAAAGTAAAATGAACCAATAAAGATGTAGTACTGTATACAATTTGAAATCTTGTTGTATAGAATTATAGAAATATCTATACTACACAAAAGGTCAAGGGGTAACATAAGTTTAGAATATGAATCACTACTTGGATATTATATATAAAAACTAGGTTATAACCCCGTGTATTACATGGGGTTGAATAAATAAATTTTATATACTAAATAATAAAATAATATATCTTTAAAACCTCATTTATTATACGGGTTGAATAAATATAATTATATATATTAAATAATAAAAAATTATATCTATAAGAACCATATTGTACAGGTTGAACAAATGTAATTTTATATACAAAATAAAAAAGTTATATCTTTAAAACCGCGTACATTACACGGACTAAATAAATGTAATATTGTTTATCAAATAATAAATAATACATCTTTAAAAAATCTCATTTATTACACGGGTTGAATAAATGTAATTTTATATACCAAACAATAAAAATAATTACATCTTTAAAAATATGCGCATGACACGGTTTGAATAAATGTAATTTTCTGTACTAAATAATAAAAAAATATATATCCTTAAAAAAACCTCGTGTATTGTACGAATTGAGTAAATCTAATTTTATATATCAAATAATAAAAAGTTATATCTTAAAAAATCTCATGTGTTACGTGGGTCACGTAAATGTAATTTTATACAGTGAAAATAAAAATATTTAATATATTAATACAAAATTTGGTTTTCGTGATAAAAATAGATTATTCTGTTGTTGCAAAATTTGTTAACGAAGTCTCAATAAATTTAACCCTTTATTTAAAACTCCGTAAATGTATAAATGATAAATAATATTAGTTAATTTTAGTTTAAGTTTCGTAAAATTTATTTTATACAAACTAAACAAAACGTTCAAATATAATTAATTCAAATAAATAATATTATAAATGAGAAGGAGATTAAACTAAATAATAATTATTCATAAGATATTAAACTAATAATATTTAGCATGAGAGTTATCTATAATATAAGATATTAAATTAAATAATATTTTGTAGGAGGATTATCTATAATTAATTAGAAGAGATTAAATTAAAATAATAATTATCTATAAGAGATGGCCTAATATGATGACAAGTGGTTTCTTTTATTATAGTAGTTAGATAAGTATTTAAGTGTTTACAATATAAAAAACATACTTTTTTTAAATTATGCGTTTCTATAACATAAGGGTGAAGGGGGTGCTCACCTAATAGGTGAGTCCCCTCTCTTACGTCAAACCAATCCCCGTGTGCCACGTCAACTCCCCTCTTAAACTCCCCTAACACCCCCATTTGATGGCGCCACTCCCCTCTTAACTCCCCTTATTTTTTTATTCAAAAAAAAAAAAAAAAACAAATAAAAGCCTTGATTGGATGGAATTTGGCTGGCCCCACCACCTTTCCCCTCTCTCCTTCGGTGAGCCGCCACCCCCTTGTCTACCTCTCTCTTGTTCACCGAAGCAATGGCGCCGCCCCCCTAATCGGGATTTCCCCTCCCCGAACCCCTCCCCGAATTACGCCCCTTACACCCTAATAGCTAGAATCATATCTTTTTAGTTAAAGTTGTAATTTTAGGTGATAAACTAGAAGAAAATTCGAAAAGTTTGTGTTGAAATGAATACTATCACCCTAATCAAAACATTACCAAAGATAATTTTTAGACACCTATCATATATATCAAAAGGTACACATATTTGAAAATAGAATAGCTGTGTTTTTTTTTTTTTTTTTTAATTTAACTATTACAACTAGGTCAAGAAAGGTCATCGACTCATCCCTAAATCTATACTGAAACTTTAAAGTTGCAATATGTCTTTGAAAATGTTGGATCAAGTTGATGTTGGTTATGGACCATGTGGCCCAATTAGGAGAATTGTGGCCATATTCATATATTGAGTTTTTTCTTTGTTATCATGGATTCATGGTATCAATCTTTCTTTCTAGTAGTTTACAAACATGATACATATTTTCTTTGTTATCATGGGACCAATCTTTCTTTCTAGCAATTTACAAACATGATATATATTTGATATATGGATTGGGCATTTACCTCATTTGATAACATATAGAGTTTAAGAATATCATATGACCAGATTGACCTTTGGTTGATTAATCATGGAGAGTGGAATTAATAGTCTATTGAAAAAAAAAATGTGTGGAGGGCATAAGCATTTCGTAATTTTAGATTATTATTTCTTGATACAGTAGACTAAGTTTTTATAAAAATAAAACAACTTTACCTTTTATTTTATCGAAATTTCTTTTCATGAAATCATTGCCAACTTTGATAAGTTCTCTCTTATATTATATAATGCTTGTGTTATAGTCCTTGCATCTTTAACTCATACATCCTTAGTACTTCAGCTTTATTAAATAACAATTATCTAATCATATAAATAACAATTATTAAATCTTATAAAATACATAAATCGAACAATAACCGTTGACAAACAACACACTTGATGTTGGGGAATTTCGGTTTTCCGGATGATCAGAGAGGCGTGTAATCATTCTCAAATCAAATTATTTCGGTGGTTCATCCGAATAATTTAATCGGATACAACTCTGATTTCGAGAAATTGAACCTGAGTATGTGTTTTTGCGTGAAATTGACGAACCAGAGAGTTGTGACCAAAAACTGAAAAACGAATTTAGGGTTTCTTAGAAAATAAAATTTATGAAAATTTATGATAAATTTTCAGAGCTGCCGCCCCTTGGACCCTGCTCCCAGGGGCGCTGCCCCCGGACCCCCGCCAAGGGGGCGCTGCCCCCTTGGAACCCCCGTAGAGTACGGGCTCCGCCCGTACACCTCGAATGATAATAACTGAAACAAGCGTGCACTTCCGCACCTCCTAACTTGCTTGATGTGTATTATTATTCGCTTTGATCACCAAGTCAATCCCAATTACATTAAAATATCTAACACTTGAAATGTGATAAATCACACTAACCTTCATCTGTAAACCCTAAACTTAATATTGTATCATATCTAGTTAAATATAAGAAGATCGTTATTCCGAAATCTTTTTTTAGTTTCCCATGTAATATCTATCTAAAATACCAAACTGATAGCCTCTCGCAAATTATTTAATAACACTCAACATGGATTAGAGAGAATTCATACACACTGAAACACATATCTATACCTTATAATAAAACAAAACAAACTTATGCCATTTGTTCTATTCTTAGGCTACTTGATGCCACGTGGCATGTGATTGATTCCTCTTTTTTTCCCTTTGAGCGGTAAACGATTACACTTCCTCTTATTCTAAAACTCTAAATCAAAACACGCATATGGCTCTGTTCCTTCTCCTACAATCTTCTTTCCTTTTGGAAATAGGTAAGTTTTTTTTTTTCCATAAACAGATTACACATTCCTTTCTATATGATGTTGCAGATGAAAAACCCTAGATCTAATTCTATAATTTACCTTGCCGCTTCTTCTTTCATTCGATTCGTCGGCTTTTGTTTCATCTATTAGCGATTCATCTTAAAGTCGGTAATTTTATATCCTATATCCTTATAATTTTTCTATCGAATCGTCTATTTGTATTTCTTAGATGAGATTTGTTTATATGTACTGCGATTTCATCTATTTTATTGTTTATGTTGTGCGGAAATCCGAATTTTGTGGTTTTTGTTAAAGATTATAAACCCTGATTTGTATCAGTTCATCCCTAATTGAATACTATAAATCTTCTTACTGTTTTTTTTTTTGTTTAGGAAAGCTGTATAACCAGCAATTTTTTTTATTTTGGATTTGTCGTGGCATCGTTTTACAAAGATTTGGATGTAAAAGATGCAGAAGTTTGTGTCCGAAGGAGCATTAGTGTGGTATATCTCATCTTCAGGTTGATTTTTTTTATTTCCTGAAAATCTTTAGTCTGTACATTTATTAATGAAGTGACACTTTTAACATTTTTTCTGTTGCAGCTGCTTCTAGGATAGATGTTTTATTAATTTGTTATACTGGTCTGGTATATCTTTCGAAAAAAATAATATGAGCACTTTTTTACGTGTAAGTTGACCAGTGATATAAATAGATCTCTTTTTCTTTTGTTATCTGTTTTTTAACATCTCATGGCGTGGTATAGTAGAAAATGTATGAGGAGCTATGGTCCAGCAGAAGGGATATTTTAAAGTTACCAAAGCAGATTTGAGCCCCAAGGTACCCAATTGGCATGTCATCTCGATTAAAAAAAATGCTTTAAAGAATTTTTGTGTGACAACAAAATTTCTCTCATTAATATGTTGAAAATGGGTTATTATATATTCATGCTTAATGATAGTTGAGTCATAAATTCCTCTCATTAATAGTTAAAATTTATATTAACAAATTTTTGATGAGCTTGGTGGAACGGATGTTGCAGCTTATGTTAGAAAAAACATACTAAAGTTCATTTTTTGAGGATTTTCAGGCATATGTTTGTTTAGACAAGGCGATTTAAATTCACTGAGAAGCTTCTAAAGGCTGGAGCTAATGTTGTTTTAATGACAAAGGGGATTGATGACATGGCACTCAAGGTATAATTTAAACACTCCTTCATGTCTTCTTTGTTGAGGCTGGTGCAATTGCCGTTGACGCGCACATAAGGAGGATTTACACCATCTGGCAAAGGGAATTGCTGCAACTCTGGTTAGAATCTGAGCTTGATCTTTGTTATTTATTTATTTAGATCCAAAATTTATCTCTAAAGGTGTGATATTGACACCCGGTGTCAACATTTGTTGATATAGAATGAGAGGAAGCATATGATTCATCATTTCTTAGACATGTTGATGAAGTGGTTGAGGAGTGCATTTTAGATGTTATTGAACCTGCAATGAGCAAATTCAAAATACTACAGGGTAAATGCTAATAACAAAAAGGGAACGGGTCAAATAGGTTGAAATTGGCTCAAAACCTATTTTTAATGCATAGAGCCTCATAATTGGTTTTATTCAAAGATTAAGATATTATAATAATACCATTTTCGTGATCATCCTCAACACATGATTTAATCTCCTAAATTTTAAAAGGATTTGATGATTGTTTTGGTCGGCCAACCCAATGCAGCCTACCCCGTTTTACATGTACTAAAAATGATCCGTTTCGACCCGGATTGGCATGTGTACGGTTTTGGATTGCTTTAAAAACTGTTGATCTGATTATTTGTAAGTTGGGGTTCAAAGTAGTTTGTTCTGGTGTCCAATTGCTTATGTCAAATGGAAATAAGCAGACAAGATAAGCAGTTTCATAAGTCATTCCTAATCAATGTTAATTTCTGGTTACAAGGGTTGTACAGAACTGAATATTATGCCACTTAACTACTTTCAACCACTTTTGTGAGTAGACATGATACAATTGCTCTTATCAGTATCTTTGTACAATTATAAGGAGCACGTTTTTTAGTTTCCGATTATAACTACCACAATTACTACTTTTCTAAAGTTGGCCTAAAATGGTAGAGTTGGGAAAGTTGGAGCTTTCTCCAAGTGAGATACAGTTTTAAGTTACGAGGTCAAAGAGAGCTGTTTTTCAACCTGAAGATAGTGAACTCTTTGAGCTTAATTAGTAGGAAAAATGTGATATAGTCATAAAGCTCGAGACACAATTCAACATAAATTTCCTAACATAGTTGTTGAGTGCCACAAGTATGGGTTAGATATATAACCCGTGACTCGATTCATATGGTTCCTGCTACTCATTACCTGTGTGGTGGGGTTCAGGCTGTGCTTCAGTGGGAGTGGACTTTATGTTCAGGTGAGACTTTCTACTCATATATCTTTTTTCGCGCATTTCGGGTCTACCGAACCACTTTTATGTACATTTTCCGAAACTTCTGATCAAATAGTCAATGCATTAGATGGTATTTTATACGTTACTAATTTATATTAAATATGTTGCTTTTTATGGGTTCATGCCCTTTTAGTTTGGGTTCTCTAAATTAAAAGCATAACATCATTTACACATAATAGTTTTAGTAGAGTTTATTCTTGGTTTTTTCAAGTGAAATCCATGTAAGCTTAAATTTAAGGTTAACCAATATTTAACAAGATGTAGTTCAAAACTTTGATTTCAAATTCGGTAAGGTGTTGTATTTTGGTTTATTTTTGCTCGAAACGAACTAATATAAAAAAGTCTGGTGATTATTAATTAAGTTCGGGTCCTATATAACATTTTAAAAAAAATGTCTTACTTTTGTTCATTAAACACCCTTAACTTTTTTTCTTTTTTCAAAAATGCCCTTTCAAATAAAAAATTCTTTTAGAAAACCCTTGATATCACCTTCACCTTATTTTATATGAGCATGCAATTTCTTTTGTAGTTATGTGGTGATGACGCTTCTGAAGGTGTGTTTGTCGGGGCCTTTCTCTCCATGTCATCAACAGCAGTGGTAGTTATACATATCATAATTGAACATTCAAGCCATTTATTGAATTTTTTATTTTAAAAATGTCTTGGTATAGCATAGGTTTTGAAGTTTCTGATGGAAAAGAATAGTATTAGCACTCTCTATGGTCAGGTCACTGTTGGTACCCTTATTTTGCAAGTAAGTTTCTTCTTTATTTTATTCGGTGAAGTGGTAATAGAAAAGACAACCATTAAGGTGGCATTCGAGAGAGTTTATCAAGGGTAAAATCCAGAGACGGAGTCAAATTGCTTATATTAGACAAGGACGGCAAACCTACCGATAAAACATCAAATGTTGTTTATAAGGAAGTGTTTAACAAATTGTGAACTTTGTCTTCTTTGTTTGTTTTCAATTACGTGTAATGTTGATAAAGATGTTTGTAGTTCAACGTTTATTTAATTAAGATGTTTACTTAGATGGCGTTGAATAATATTAATTATTGTTGGTCCACCCGTGTAACACACGGGTACTTAGACTAGTCTAATTATAATAAAAGAGTCTTTCTAATGCCACATGTCATCTAATTATGATAATGAGTTTATCTAATGCCACATGGCATTTTCTCCATTAATTTAGTAATAATATTAATAAATATCAAATAATCTAATATTCCTAAACATATAATAACAAATAAATATAAATATCTAATTCTAATAAAACTAATAGCACATGACATTCTCTCCTTCAAATCATTAATGATATTATTAATTCATTAATTTCTAATTCTAATTTATGATTAAATAACATATAAATTATCTATGATTTTATTATTTTTGAAAATGGATAAGCATATAGTTTGATTTACTTTATCTGTTTTGCATAGTCAAGTATAAATATAATTAAATGATATGTGTACCTTTGAAAAAAAATTAATTGTTATTATATAAGAGACATGGTGTTACGTTATTAAAAATGTTATTTTATAATTATATGCATTAATATTTCATATCAACACCACAAAAAATATGTAACATAATAACACTCGGATTTGAGATTTATATATTAAAAATAGTGAAGTGAAGTGATTATTTGAACTAAATGGATGAATTTATCTATTAACTCTATTAACTCAAACAAAATTTAATTAATAGATAATAATATTATTAATGAATTGAAAGAGAGAATATTATATGACATTAACTGAAATCTTTTATTATAACTAGATATACCCACCACAATACATATACATCGCCACCAACTCCATTTCAATTAAAATTTAAGAGTCTTCTTGTTATCATCCCAAAATTTTAAGAAAACCTTTATGTGTTCATCAGTTTTTTTGTACTTCGTCTCATTCTGCAAGATAAGGATGAGATTTAAGAATTTACTTCACATTCTTTACGTATCATAACATAATATATAAATTTAATTATATATATATATATATATGTTATGTATATCTAATTATTATTACTAAAGTAACAAATAAATATAATGTATTTGCTTAAATGCGTCATTTATAGCGAGTAATGTTATATTCTCAATAACTTGGTATGGATAGTTCATGTTAGGGTAACATGTGTTTATATCAAAATTTATATTTAACATGTGCAATATCAAGAATAATTCAAATTTTGTAATTATTATGTTCTTCGAATACAACAAATCTTGTCACTCAACCCGTGTAACACACGGGACTATAAACTAGTATAACAATATAAGATTCCCACTTCAATTGTCGGTGTACATATGGGGTATTTGTACCCCTACAAATGACGGTTAATTAATTGCTTTTAACTAACTAACAGACATATATCCACATCTTAACATCGGGTCTTCATAACTAACAGACAGATTCATTTGTACTTTTTTTAACTCATAAGCAACCAGTTTTAGTCATGGTGATGAAAATAGGTTCAGGAATTGGTAGTTCAATTCAGAAAAGGTTTGGGCTTAAATGAATCTGGTGAATCAAATCAAACGAACACGTTACCTAACATATTTTACGAGGTATATCATACAAACTAAAATCGTATGTATATTTGAAATTAGAATGGTCCCATTTGCATTACACTTTGAATCAGCCGGTTACAAGTAGGTCAAGAAAGCTCATGGCTAAAAGCCTGAAACTGTATTAAAACTTTGAAGTAGTCTTTTGATAATGTTGGATAAAGTTAATATTGGGTATGGGCCATTTGGCCCAATTACTTTTAGAGAATTGTGATAATTATTCATATACTAGTTTATAGTCCCGTGTGTTACACGGGTTGAGTGACAAGATTTATTGTATTCGAAGAACATAATAATTACAAAATTTGAATTATTCTTGATATTGCACATGTTAAATATAAATTTTGATATAAACACATGTTACCCTAACATGAACTATCCATACCAAGTTATTGAGAATATAACATTACTCGCTATAAATGACGCATTTAAGCAAATACATTATATTTATTTGTTACTTTAGTAATAATAATTAGATATACATAACATATATATATATATAATTAAATTTATATATTATGTTATGATACGTAAAGAATGTGAAGTAAATTCTTAAATCTCATCCTTATCTTGCAGAATGAGACGAAGTACAAAAAAACTGATGAACACATAAAGGTTTCCTTAAAATTTTGGGATGATAACAAGAAGACTCTTAAATTTTAATTGAAATGGAGTTGGTGGCGATGTATATGTATTGTGGTGGGTATATCTAATTATAATAAAAGATTTCAGTTAATGTCATATAATATTCTCTCTTTCAATTCATTAATAATATTATTATCTATTAATTAAATTTTGTTTGAGTTAATAGAGTTAATAGATAAATTCATCCATTTAGTTCAAATAATCACTTCACTTCACTATTTTTGATATATAAATCTCAAATCCAAGTGTTATTATGTTACATATTTTTTTGTGGTGCTGATATGAAATATTAATGCATACAATTATAAAATAACATTTTTAATAACGTAACACCATGTCTCTTATATAATAACAATTAATTTTTTTTCAAAGGTACACATATCATTTAATTATATTTATACTTGATTATGCAAAACAGATAAAGTAAATCAAACTATATGCTTATCCATTTTCAAAAATAATAAAATCATAGATAATTTATATGTTATTTAATCATAAATTAGAATTAGAAATTAATGAATTAATAATATCATTAATGATTTGAAGGAGAGAATGTCATGTGCTATTAGTTTTATTAGAATTAGATATTTATATTTATTTGTTATTATATGTTTAGGAATATTAGATTATTTGATATTTATTAATATTATTACTAAATTAATGGAGAAAATGCTATGTGGCATTAGATAAACTCATTATCATAATTAGATGACATGTGGCATTAGAACAAATCCGAGTGTTATTATGTTACATATTTTTTGTGGTGTTGATATGAAATATTAATGCATATAATTATAAAATAACATTTTTAATAACGTAACACCATGTCTCTTATATAATAACAATTAATTTTTTTTCAAAGGTACACATATCATTTAATTATATTTATACTTGATTATGCAAAACAGATAAAGTAAATCAAACTATATGCTTATCCATTTTCAAAAATAATAAAATCATAGATAATTTATATGTTATTTAATCATAAATTAGAATTAGAAATTAATGAATTAATAATATCATTAATGATTTGAAGGAGAGAATGTCATGTGCTATTAGTTTTATTAGAATTAGATATTTATATTTATTTGTTATTATATGTTTAGGAATATTAGATTATTTGATATTTATTAATATTATTACTAAATTAATGGAGAAAATGCTATGTGGCATTAGATAAACTCATTATCATAATTAGATGACATGTGGCATTAGAACAAATCCGAGTGTTATTATGTTACATATTTTTTGTGGTGTTGATATGAAATATTAATGCATATAATTATAAAATAACATTTTTAATAACGTAACACCATGTCTCTTATATAATAACAATTAATTTTTTTTCAAAGGTACACATATCATTTAATTATATTTATACTTGACTATGCAAAACAGATAAAGTAAATCAAACTATATGCTTATCCATTTTCAAAAATAATAAAATCATAGATAATTTATATGTTATTTAATCATAAATTAGAATTAGAAATTAATGAATTAATAATATCATTAATGATTTGAAGGAGAGAATGTCATGTGCTATTAGTTTTATTAGAATTAGATATTTATATTTATTTGTTATTATATGTTTAGGAATATTAGATTATTTGATATTTATTAATATTATTACTAAATTAATGGAGAAAATGCCATGTGGCATTAGATAAACTCATTATCATAATTAGATGACATGTGGCATTAGAAAGACTCTTTTATTATAATTAGATTAGATGAATTTGGGATTTTAAAGGATGGGAGCTTTTCCATCTTTACAAACATGCATTGCACACACATAAATGTGTATGGTACATGTGTGTGTATGTATATTTCATATGACCAAATTGAACTTTGGTGGATGATGAAACAATGGTTAACCGGGCAGGGTTGACACACTGGTCTCGTTAAGAAGGGTTAATCCCTTCCTCTCGAGGATCGCTGGCTGGATCGTCCGCTGGTTGATCTCCTGCACAAGGAAACAAACCGTGACTCGTAACAAGGAAGATGGAGTGGGGGGGGGTGCTCCTTGTTACCACTCTCCGGCGTGAGAATCAGTAATTTGCTTGGGACGCAAAGTATGATAGTAGTAGTAGTGACAGAGTTGTGAAGAGATACCTCAAACCTGGTTTGGGGTTGGTATTTATAGCCGAGGAGTGAAGGAGGAGGTGAACGGATAGACTGACGACATGTTGCACCTTTGCAGGTGTGTCAGGCTTGTCGGTTGTGGAGGTGAAGCCACGTCAGCCTGTTGCTTACGTAGACCTGACAGGCGGCTGTCATCGGTGCTACTTGCTCTGTGGTGTCAGTCCCACTTGCTGAGTGCACAGGATGCGATGCGGGCCGCATCGCTGCTTGCGGTAACTCTAGATGTTCTCGCGTCTCATGCTTTGACCAAGAAATACACGAGATGCGGTGCCAAGCCGCATCGTCGTCTGTAGTGACTGTTGTTGTTGCCTGCATCCCTTGTCGTGACGAAAATGCCCATATGATGCGGTGCCAGCCGCATCGCTATGTACACCTGCTTTCATACACAAGGTAAGGCTTCTTCTTATCCTTTGACTGATTGGATTCGAAGGATGCGCCCGCATGGACGCAGTTCATTGCTGGTGGGGGTTATTTAATAAAGGTAATGGTCACTCGCAGTTCGGCTGGCGTGAGGTTTAGGACCATACCCCTTCAGTGGATTAGTCATGGAGAGTAGCATCGAAATAGTTTATTGAAAAAATGTGTGGAAAGCACAAGCATTCCATAAGAAGGGACCATTTTAGCTTTATATTGTTTGATCACAATTCCTTCATGAAGAATTTTCATAATTTTCATGTTTTTAGCTTTATATTGTTTGATCACAATTCCTTCATGAAGAATTTATACTGATTGTTACTATTTCCAACTTTGATAAGTTATCCTTTTTTATTATAATTTGTGTTATAGTACTTGTATTTTTTGTTGATACATATTTAGTCACTTATCTTTATAAGAAGAACTATAGCTGTTATATTTTGTAAGAATTCCAATTAATGTCACGTGATATTTTCTCCTTTAACCAAAAAAATTATTTATATTTTTTTAAACTTTTTTTAACAATTAATTAAAGTATGAGTATCACTTATCTTTATAAAAAATAATAAAATTAATAAATAAATGATTCCAAATAATTAATTAATTAAAAAAGTAAAAAAGTTTAATTAGTTACAAATCATTACACGGGCTTGTGTAGTACCCGAAAGTTAATTTACATATTTATAATATTTATGCACAAATATGAACGTATCAATATAACAAAATGAGCAATTGATATATTTAATTGAAATACGTTATAAACTGTAATACAGTGCAATGAGTTCGCCATATATTACAACTAAAAAGTTCATTGTTTATTAATTAATTAAAGAAATTTACCCTTTTTCATAATTAACTAATTAAAGATTCCAAATAATGTCAACCCGTGTAACAAACATGTTTTTAATACATGTGTAAAATTAATTAAAAAAGTTTGTTATTTTTATATATAATTTTTATATTCAACATTTGTGACATACAGGTTTCCAAAGAATGTTAAGTATCACTCACTTATATATTAGTAACAAAATATTAATTTACTAATTTATTTATCAAACTCATAATAATTATAAGTAACAAATTACCAATATTATATTTCTTAAAACTATTTGTTTACGATAATATTTGTTTATTCAACTCGTCCTCGTGTAATACACGAGGTTCTAACCTAATAATAGAAAAATAAGACGACATCTATCACTAAATCAATATCATCCTAACAACATCCATGCTAAAACAAAGTTGTATTCATAATAGAGATTTTTTTATCATAAAATAATCTCTTATGTTAAACATTAAAAAAATCAAGTTTAACACGCCACAACACGAATTGTTTAATACTAGTTATCTACTAATTAATATATTTATCAGTTTATAAAGACACAAAAAAAAATTGATTGATGTCAAGTGGGAGTGGGGTCGGGTCGGGTCCGAAGGCGACGAAAGTGTCCAGCAGGACTTGTGAAAGCATGGACGTGTCACATGCTACCTCCTTATTGGCACACCCTGCCTATCCTTTCCACGTGTTCTTTCGTGTATCAAATCCAAATTGGACTTTTTATTCTTCATTTACATTTATATCCTTCAAGAATATTGCCTTTTGCTTTTTCTAAATTATGTTTTTTCCACCTTTTTCCTCTTGAAGTTGGTTCAATAATGATCTATGGGTATGGGTTGGACTCATGAAATAGCATACACTTTTTAGTACTTTTTTTAGTATGATTAAAACTTGTATATTACAGGGTTAAATAAATAAATGATTAAACAAGAGGTACAATACACTATGATGAATAAGATAAACTACTAATAAGATGCGCGCGCGTTGCGGCGCGAGTACTTCGTAAATATTGAACGGATTAGTCCAAGCGTTATGTGATGTGTTAACTATATAAAAACGCAAGTTTTGACGTATCCGATTGAACTCAATGTATCCTATAGTTGCACTGCGATTTGATCAAAACGTAACGTAAATCGAATTTATATCGTTCAATCATAACGTATTATACGCGACCCGACTAACTCGAATTTATATCGTCAAGCCAAAAACTCTCGAGGGGGTTAAAGTGGCATTTACAAAGTTTATAAAAAGTTAAGTGGTTAAAAATTGCATTTCCTAAACTTAAGGGCTAAGAAAGGGTAAAGATAAAATTTGATAAACTACTAATAAGATGCGCGCGCGTTGCGGCGCGAGTACTTCGTAAATATCGAACGGATTAGTCCAAGCGTTATGTGATGTGTTAACTATATGAAAACGCAAGTTTTGACGTATCCGATTGAACTCAATGTATCCTATAGTTGCACTGCGATTTGATCAAAACGTAACGTAAATCGAATTTATATCGTTCAATCATAACGTATTATACGCGACCCGACTAACTCGAATTTATATCGTCAAGCCAAAAACTCTCGAGGGGGTTAAAGTGGCATTTACAAAGTTTATAAAAAGTTAAGTGGTTAAAAATTGTATTTCCTAAACTTAAGGGCTAAGAAAGGGTAAAGATAAAATCTGATAAAGTTTTGGGGTAAGAAGGAAATTATAACAAAGTTGAGGCTGAAAAGGAAACTACTACAAAGTTGGGGTCTCAAAAGCAAACTATGTGTAAAATAAAGTAGTAGTTTAGGGTCTAAATTTACCATTTTATGAAACTTTGAAGGTACCAAAGTTAAGGGGCTAAATTACAATATCGTGAAAGTATGGGGGGAGGGGGAGGCAAAGCCGGTGGAGTTTCCACCGACTTTGTCTTTTAAGTTATAGCTAGTAATAATGCCCGCGGGCGTTGCGGCGCGCGAATACATCGCAAACATCGAATGGATTTGTTCAAGTGTTATGTGATGCGTTAACCATACGAAAACGTGTGTTCGACATATCTGATTGAACTCAATGTAACCTATATAAGTAATGCGATCGGATCGTAACGGTAAATTGAATCTATATCGTACAATCATAACTTATTCTATAGGATTAATTAAAGCTTTGAAAAAAAAAAGAAAAAAAAAAAGAAATCTTAATTTGACTCCACTCTGTTCAGAACAAAATTTATGAAAACGTACATAAAATAAGTAAAAAATGTATTATATAAAAAAACAACTCGAATTGATATAGACGCATACATAAAAATATGCACGCAAAAATGATTTTTTTTAAACGAAAACGTGTTATATTTGACCTAACTCGTTTTGAGAAAAAAAATTATGTCGAAACGTAGACACTCTTAAATTTATACGGATACGTACATAAAAATATGCACAGAAAAATAAGTTGTTTAAGTAAAAAAATTATATGTGTAAATAAAAGAAATTAACGAAGGAATGATGTCGAAGGAAATTTAAATTAATAAAGAGTTAGGTGCTAAGAATGTCAATTGTTAAAGTGGAAAATACAACTAGTAATAACGCCCGCGCGCGTTGCGGCGCGCGTACGCCGCAAATATCGAATGGATTTATTCAAGTATTAGGTGATGCGTTAACCATACGAAAACGCGTGTTTCGACATATCTGATTCAACTCAGTGTAACCTATATAAATATTGCGATTGGATCATAACGTAAGTAAATTGAATCTATCCCGTACAATCATAACTTATTCTATAGGATTAATTAAAACTTTGGAAAAAAAGAAAGAAAAAAAAAAGAAACCACAATTTGATTCCACTTTGTTCGGAACAAAATTTATGAAAACCTACATAAAATAAGTAAGAAAACGTATTATATTAAAAAAAGTATATCCAAATGTAGAGCAACCTGAATTGATACAGACGCATATATAAAAATATGCACGTAAAAATGGTTTTTGTATATAAAAACATGTTATATTTGATCTAACTTTTTTCCATAAAATATTTATGTCGAAACGTAGACACTCTTAAATTTAAACGGATACGTACGTAAAATATGCACGGAAAAATAGTTTTTTTTTAAGTAAAAAATGATATAGGTAAACAAAAGAAATTAACGAACGAAAGTTGTCAAAGGAAATATAAATTAGTAAAAAGCTAGGGGCTAAAAATATCAATTGTTAAAGTGGAAGAATAGTAAAGTTAGATAAGTGACTAAAATTGATTACTTCAAAAGTGAAAGGGCTGTAACAAAGATGAAGGGTTTGAAATGCAATATTATAAAAGTTTAAGAGATAAGGGAAACTAGTGAAAACCCCTTTTTTTAAATAGTATAGAGTATAATTTATAACAACAGAGTGTAAAAATGTTATTTATGTTTGAAAAATAAAAGTCAACAATGGCTGGCTTTTCATTTTTACTCACTACCTTTGATTCAAGAAGCCCAAACAGAGAAAGTTGGTCGGTAACAAGCCATCGACTTTCTCTTTTAAGAGAGTATATAATAAAAAAAGAATTTTAGGATTGCTGAATTATCACATGTAATGCAACCATTAACTTATTTATTAGATATGGATTCAATGTTACTTATTACATAAATAGTATAGACGTATAGTTCATATTATTTGATGAAAATAACAAAGTTGAACATTTATAAAAAGTTGCATGTTTGATATATATAGTTTTTAATTTGTACTATCTAATAAATAATAATATTAGGGGACCATATTAGGGCTGTTCAAAAAGCTCGCGGCTCGGAGCTTGCTCGAAGCTCGCTCGGATTTAGCTCGGAAAAAGCTCGCTTGATTTGGCTCGGTTTAAAAGTGAGCCGAGCCGGCTCGGCTCGGTTAGAAAGTGAGCCTAGCTCGGCTTGGCTCGTAACGAGCCGAGCTGGCTCGGTTCGGCTCGCTTTGTAGCTCAGCTCGGTTTAGCTCGAATTATTTTACTTATAATAAGTTTTAATTTTATATACATTATAATATATTACAAAAAAACTGACTATTATTTACATGTATATAGGCTTATAGTTTGATATTTATGGCATATTTGAAGATTGATTACCATACTAATGAACTAATATTGTATTTTATTGAAATTAAAACTTATTTTGCGTTGTTAAACTTGATTTTGGTTTGAATTCTATTAGGTTGAACTTATTTTGAATATATTCTTTTAAACTATTGAATAATATTTTAGGCTATTAAATTTTAAGAGGTATATATTAGTTTTTTTTTTATAAAATCGAGCCAAACCAAGCCGAGCCGAGCTAGCTCGGTTTAAAACCAAGCCGAGCCCGAACTTAGATTTTCAGCTCGGTTTCAAATCCGAGCCGAGCCGAGCCAGCTCGGTTTATAATCGAGCCGAGCCCGATCTTGGCCTGGCTCGGCTCAGCTCGGCTCATGAACAGCCCTACATATGTGATATGTCATGATTCTCTGTCTTTTTAATTTGTATTTTATCATGTCTTTCTTCTATGAAATAATATAATGATGTTAAGTATAATTTTAAGTACGAATAGTTATTATATATCTTATTTCTATTATGCTATGTTGTTATTGAGTGGACACTGGCATAATCTATAAAATTTTACTTTTTTAATAAGAATTATTTAAATAAACTTTTTTACTTAAAAGTTTCTGTTTAATTCTCCAAACTAGAATATTGACATGCGCGCGTTGCGCCGCGACACACGAAATTGACACGCTGTTTATCAGATTCACATTTACAATGTGTTAAAAATGTTTTTTTGTCGGTTAAGTCTGTATAACTATCTTACACAAATAAGTAATTCACCAAATAAGCTCAATACAATTAATGACATCATAATTACTACGTTACATGACTTGTATCCATATAAATAACCTATCGTGTTAAGCCCCTGTGTTGCGGCGGGGCATAAGACCGTGACAAATAGCACCAACGCCACACTATAGCCAACGACCACCAACATTGAAGTTGTGGCTTTTTTATGTGGAGAAATTAGACCGACATATAAAACATAGAAAATAATAACTAACTCGATTTAGGACTCGCGCGTTGTGATGAACTTATTAAACGGGAAAAAATAGACGGCGTAAATACACTGAATCACACACGTACGTTACGCCATGTTCACTCGCAAAATTTAGAACGAAGCGTATAACAAAACGTAAAATCGTTGATCCACACACGTACGTTACGCCATCGTCGCACCGAACACTGGAACCAAGCTGCTATTCGATCAGGCTGTCAGCCGATCGAACAGCCCAGCCGATCGAACAGACTGTTCGATCGAGCAGGCTGTCCGATCGGGATGCCAGCCGATCGGCCAGCCCTTTCCTCTTTTGGAGTCTATAAATAGGGCTGTCATTGTCACTCTTTACCACTTTTGGAAAGCTCTGACCGACCAGCCCGTGCTCCTCTTCTTTTCTCAGATTTCTTCCGATTCCGGTAAGTTTCCATCCTAAATCTTGTACTTTCTTTGATCAAAACATGCTCCTACACCTTTCTATCTTTCAATTTTTGATTTATAACCGTGAAATCACCAAGATCTAGGCATTCTTGGGTGATGTCATCATGGTGTTCTTCAAGAACACCATATCTTGGCTTCAATCCACCATGAATAGCTCGGATCTAACCGATTTCCACATAAACAAGCTAAGATCTACCAAAAATCTAAACATTTACATGCTGTGAAGGATTGAAAGAAGGATTTCCAACTTTCTTTCAACACTTTTACACTCAATGCCTTCAAACTGGTAGAAACGGAGCTTGAGCCAACTCACTAATAGTTCCAATGGTTGTGTGATTCAAGATCCGGATTCTATCTACGAGGTTCACCGACTTCGGGTTTAACGTCAAACCGCCAGTTCCGAACCATTCACCGGCCGGACTTGGGTGATTCCTGTCCGAGCAGGAGGAACAAGTAAGAACGAAGGATCCCCGGTTAAACTCGTTGTCAAACTACCTTAACATAACGTCAGATAATCAGAACAGTCAAATGTTAGACAGACAGGCCGACCAGGTCGGGATGCTGGCCGAACGGTTAGGCTGTTCGAACGAACAGCCCAACCGATCGGACATGCCAGCCGATCGACCGGGCCAGCCTATCGACTAGCATATGGCCCCGCAACTTGACAATTTCATGAAGTATGGTATTGAACGAGGTACTGTTTGATCGAACAGCTGTTCGTCAGCATTACTCCTCAGATCATGAGATACTATGCTTCAACACTTAGTCGATTTTCAATTCGTTTGTCGTATAGGAATGCCACCCGATCGAGCATGCTATTCGATCGAGTAGGTTGTTCGATCGAGTGACATCCTGACGAGGACTACTACTGAAGTTCCTAACCGATCGGTTATGCCGGCCGATCGAACGGATCGTTCGATCGATCGACTTGAAAGGTAAGAACACTTCAGTGTTCTCAAATGCTACAACGAAAACTTCAAAAGGACAAGCCATCATACACAAACACATCCTTCACAAAGGAAGAAACAATCCACTCGAACAGTCCAACCGATCGAGCCTACCGGCCGATCGAACAGGCTGTCCGAACGGATTGTCCAGCCGAACGAACAACCCACTCGATCGAACCGACTGTTCGATCGACCAGGCTATCCATCCCACTTACACTTGTTTCCATTCTACGTGTTATTCGTCGTTATGCTATCGAACTGTTCAGGCTAACCCTACTCCCAAGCGTTCCCTTCAATCCATCAATCAATCGCTGTGAGTATACTCGATCCCTTTTTGCTTTTAGCACTTTTGGGTGTTACATACGTTACTTATCAAAATCACAAATCGATCACACTACTCAATTATTTGAACGCTAACCAATATGCATGTATTACGTGACTAAATGAATGCTTGTTGATTGTGTTTACACGTGGAATGCTGTCTACATGCCTTAACGACGTAGTACTATAGTTTGGACTCAGCACCCGTTCACACGGGGGTTGTTAAGGAAAATTACTTGCATGGGTTACGGTGGTAATCATATATTGCGAACTGTCTCGGACAGTCAACCCGCAGTCATTGGTATCGATAGATCCATGTCGATAATGAACATGCTTCGTTTTCCTCTGTGTACGTGCTGGTTAGGCGTAAACTATTCGAACTCTATATGCTAATATCAAACTTGTATGCTCACCTTTACATTATATGTATTGACTTTATTTTAACGTATGTTACAGGTGTTTAAGATGTTTGCTTGCTAGGAAAGGGAGGCTAGAATAAAGCTCTAGAGGCCCCCAACAAATAGTTGTCTGTCAGGAAAAAGCAACTAGAGCATAGTTGTCTGTAGATCTTGTCAGGCTGGGTCTTTAGGAGCATGTGAACAATATTTATTCGTCTTATTTAAATCTGAGTTGTCGGAACAGAATATTTGACTAGTTGTTATCCGTAATAATTTGTTTGTTATTTGGGACACGGTATGAGACGTGTTAATTTAAACTAAATAGTGATGATAATTGTTATGGAAACTCCTGGACAATCTGTTTCGCTCAGTGCCATGCCCCGATGATTCCGCCATCGGTTGGGGTATGACAGATTGGTATCAAAGCCATAACTATAGGGAACTAGGCAGGACACGACCTAGTCCGGGTCGCTGTCTTAGAGACCTAGACTATAGTTAGGAACCAACAGACCAAGCTTATGTGCCGTATTCTGATATTCCTCGCTATCACTGCACGCGAATTTCCAAATAAGAGTCAGGCGGTTTGGTCGGGATTAGGCGTGAAAGCCGCAAACCCTCGACTAAATTGTTTGACCGATGAATTCCTCATTATTTTCGATAACAAACGGGGAGAATTATACCAAATCAGGAGTGAAATCCATATTTTGATGAATAATTCCCTCGAATTTTACTAAAACAAGGAAGAAATTGCTAAGCCAGGGGTGAAACCCGAATCTTGGCAACTTATTCCAACTTTTACTCATCTCACCAAAGCCTCGACGGACTCCAACGACCTGAACTCACGAGTATGACTTAGGGAATACGTGTTGAATGCCCAAGAATCGAGGCAGAAACGCGATCCCGAAAGTTGGAAAGTGACGACAAGTCTATCATGAATAGTCGAATCGCTTTGGGTAGTCAATGTCTAGTAGCCGCAGACAATCTATTTCTCGATTTTATGTGTTTCGATTCTGAGCCCGCAACCGCAGACTCTGATAATTCGTCGATTTTATGTGTTTTATGTGTGATTACCTGTTTATGTGTTTTATTTTGATGATTCGTTCGATTTTTGCTATCACTTCGATCGACACACACGACTCGCATTGCTCTTCTATCTCAAAACGGTAATAAGTCGCTGCAATTCTAGACGATACTATACTAGGATATACGCTATACTATGTTATACTCAACATACAATACGAATATGTGATACTATTCGTATACAATACGCGATCGCTATATACGAACGACGCACGAGCTTTGAATAATAGGTGTCTGTATTCTGACTACATCCGTGATTAAGTGCCAATGTGCTTATGTGCTTCTGTGATTATGTGTCTCTGTGCTCTACGTGCTCTATGTGCTTATGTGCTTCTGTGATTACGTGAATCTGTGGTTATGTGCCTACATGTTTATGTGATGCGTGATTTGACGTGATTCTAAGTTTTAGTAAGTAGTAGACATGTGAGGTGAGATTCGATTTGTTGTGTCTGAGACATACGACGATGTCTGTTGCAGACCATGTCGTCATCTGGACACCGAACCCCACTCACTCGCTAAGAGAAGAGAGACAGGCGACTCGCTACTATCATCGCCAAGAGTGTGGCAAAAGCTGTGAGCGATGTCTTTTAAAATGCCAGCAAGTCGTCTGAAGAGTCGCGAATCGATGCTCCTAAGGATACCAGCAAGACTGGGTTCAGCTTTAAACAGTTCAAGGCATGCGGACCAAAGGAATTCACCGTAGAAGATGGCCCAACAGCTATGTTTCAATGGTTCGATTCTATCGAAGTCACTCTGCGCCAAAGCGGCTGTCCAGAAAATCTCCGCACCCTCAATGCTACAGGCGTCTTCCAGTCCCGAGCTCTAGACTGGTGGACGGTCGAACGAAACAAGCGCGAAAATGATGCAGCTTATGAGCTGACATGGAAGGAGCTGAAAGCCACCATGATGGACGAATTATGCCCTCCCCATGAACGCCAAAAGTTGGAGGACGAGTTTTGGAACATTAAGCAGAAGGATGGAGATAACGTTGCCTTGACGGCACGCTTTAAACAGCTCAGCATCATCTGTCCAGACCAGGTCAAGACGTCAGACATGGCCATCAAGAAGTATATTCGAGCTCTACCCGATTGTGTTGCCGATTTCGTTCATGCCGCCAAGCCATCATCGATTGAAGATACCTACCTGCTTGCCACTGAGATCAATGACAAGCGGGTAAAGTCTGGTTTTTGGGATAAGCATACCAAGTCTCTGCACCAAGCCACCGCCACGTCAACCGTCGACACCACCACTGTTCAACCCTCCAAGTCGTCAAGAAGAAAGAAGAAGCACAACAACAACAGCTCCAGCAACAAGAACTGTGCTGTGACAACGACTGCTGCCCCTCTGCAAGTCGTACCGGCTCAACAGCAGTCTCACCACCGACAAGCTCCAGTGATCAATGCGCCGCCAGCTAAGCGCGCTTACACAGGTCCCCACCCGCTCTGCCCGACATGCTCATACCATCATCCGGTGGGAATCGCCTGTCGTTTCTGCGCCCACTGCAACCTTTACGGGCATTTCACTGTGAACTGTCGCTATGGTCCCTGTCAAGCCCCAGTTCAAGCCGCCGCTCATCAAGCTCTACTTCCAGTCCCTCAAAGGCCAACCAGCAGCTCAAGCACCCGCAGTCAATGCTCGAGTCTGCTTTGCATATGGTGATCCTAACCACTTTGCAAACATGTGCCCGAACCGGGTTGTGAAACAAGAACCTCAGCAGCAGCAGCAATAGCAGCAGCCTCAGCAGCAACAGCAAGCAGCCCGTGCCAGAACTTTTAACATCAACGCCCGTCAAGCCCAGGCTGACAACAACGTGTTTAATGGTACGTTCCTTGTGAATGGTATTTATGCATCATGTTTGTTTGATACCGGAGCCGGTAACTGCTTTGTGTCGTTTGAATTCGAGAAGCTCCTAAGTCGTAAGCGTTCTTATCTCCCCTCGTCATTCGAAGTCGAAGTCGCTACTGGAAGAACCGTCGCTGTTAACTCTGTTCTTCGTGATTGTACCCTAGAGCTCAACAATACATCTTCCCAATCGACCTTATTCCGATGCAACTCGTAAGTTTTGACGTCATAGTAGGCATGGACTTTTTTCGCGAAAACCATGCTGAAGTTGTGTGCTTCGATAAGATGATTCGATCCTCGCTCGCGAATGGTGATCTATTATGTGTATACGGTGAAACAGCTTCGAAGGGTCTTAAACTTATGTCATGCGTTCAAGCTAGCAAGTATCTCCGCAAGGAATACAACGCTTTCTTGGCCAACATTGTAGTAGCGGAGAAGAAAAAGAAAAAGAAGGTTGAAGTCATGGACGTCCCAGTGGTTCGTGAGTTTCCTCGGGTATTCCTTGATGACCTTCCCGGACTACCGCCAAGTCGTGATATCGACTTTCGTATCGACCTTATTCCTGGAGCTAACCCTATTGCTAAAGCCCCTTATCGACTCGCGCCATCCGAAATGAGGGAACTCTCAAACCAACTCCAGGAGCTACTTGAAAAAGGCTTCATTCACTCGAGCACCTCTCCTTGGGGCGCGCCAGTCCTTTTCGTCAAAAAGAAGGATGGGTCGTTCAGGATGTGCATCGACTATCGGGAATTGAATAAGCTGATCATCAAGAACCGTTACCCTTTGCCTCGAATAGATGACTTATTTGATCAGCTGCAAGGTGCCAAGTGTTTCTTGAAGATCGATCTACGTTCAGGCTATCATCAGTTGCGCATACAAGAGGAAGATATACCTAAAATAGCCTTTCGCACTCGATACGGACACTACGAATTCGTTGTTATGCCCTTTGGTCTAACCAACGCACCCGCGGTTTTTATGGATCTGATGAATCGCGTGTGTAAGCCTTATCTTGACCGTTTCGTCATCGTGTTCATCGACGATGTCTTGATTTATTCCAAGTCGAAAGCCGAACACGCGCAACATCTACGTTTGGTTCTCGAGTTGCTCTAGGGAAACCAACTCTACACCAAGTTCTCCAAGTGCGAATTCTGGTTGGAGGAGGTTCAGTTTCTGGGTCACATCATGAATAGTCAGAGTATTCATGTCGATCCCGCGAAGATTGAAGCAGTCAAAAGCTGGATTACGCCTAAGAACCCGTCTGAATTCCGATCATTTCTTGGATTAGCGGGTTATTATCGACGATTTATCGAGGGATTCTCTAAGATCGTTGTGTCACTTACCGCCCTTACTCATAAAGACAAGTCTTTTGTTTGGGGAATTGAACAAGAGACTGCTTTTCAAACCCTTAAGCGCAAGCTCTGCAATGCTCCCGTTCTCACATTGCCGGACGGAAACGGCGATTTCATTGTCTACTGTGATGCTTCCAACCTTGGTCTTGGCTGTGTTCTCATGCAACGAGACAAGGTTATGGCTTACGCATCTCGTCAGCTCAAAATCCACGAGAAGAACTATACAACCCACGATCTCGAGCTAGGCGCAGTTGTTTTTGCATTGAAGATTTGGCGACACTACCTGTATGGTACCAAGTGTACGATCTTCACCGATCACAGGAGTTTACAACACATCTTTAATCAGAAAGAACTTAATATGCGTCAACGCCGATGGGTAGAACTTCTTAACGATTACGACTGTGAGATTCGTTATCACCCGGGAAAGGCAAATGTTGTAGCCGAAGCACTCAGCAGATGGAGTTATTTGCTCAGTATTCGCAATACCCAAGCCCAGCACAACCTCGAAGCTCTCATCCGCGAAGCTCAGCATACTTGTTTTAATGAACGCACTTTGAAGAAAGAGAGAATCTATCACGATGGAGCTCAGCTTGTAAGTAAGGCAGATGGGATTTTCTACTATCTGGACCGAATTTGGATCCCTAAGCGGACCGATTTGCGAAAGATTATAATGAACGAAGCCCACAAGTCCTGATACTCCATTCATCCCGGTGCCGATAAAATGTACCAGGACCTTCGTTACAAGTACTGGTGGCCGGGTATGAAACGGGATATCGCTCTCTATGTTGGAGGTTGCCTGACTTATGCAAGAGTCAAGGCTGAACATCAGCGACCTTCTGGCTTACTCGAACAACCTCCAATTCCCATATGGAAGTGGGAGAGTATAGCTATGGATTTCATAACCAAACTTCCACCCACGCCATCAGGTCACGACAGCATTTGGGTTATAGTTGATCGTCTGACCAAATCAGCCCACTTTTTGCCAATACGGGAAGACTACAATGTGGAACGACTAGCCCGAATCTACACCGACGAGATCATCCGTAATCATGGTACGCCTCGTGACATCATTTTAGACCGTGACGCTCGGTTTACTTCGCGATCGTGGGAAACGTTTCGAGCGGCCCTTGGTACGTCGCTTAACCTGAGTACTGCATTCCATCCTCAAACTGACGAACAGACTGAAAGAACGATCCGTACTCTTGAAGATATGCTCCGCGCGTGTGTCATAGACATCGGTGGTAGTTGGAACAAATACCTCCCGCTAGTCGAATTCTCGTACAACAACAACTATCATGTGTCACACCCCGATTTCCACGTGTCACCGGTGGGCCCGGTGTGGGGTACAGTGACGTAGTTGGCATCGTCATAGACAATCAACACAATATAATAATGCACAGCGGAAGCAGAATAGATACATTTCAACTTTAATTAAAATGACATAATAAACATCATAAGTAGTTGAAACGGATCCACAGGCGGATCAAATAAAAATAAGATAAAATTTGTTCAACAGTTATTTGTCGTCCGAGCTTGCGAGACTATAGCGGACGCTCTTAGGAAACAGCCAGCCTATTTCGTATAGTACCTGCACTTAACCTTTTTGGGAAAAATACGTCAGTTTACACTGGTAAATACAATTCGACTGACTCATTTTGAAAATGATTGAAAATTGATTTAAATGCACAAGGCATAAATATTTTTATTAACTTGGGATATTTATGCAATATAAACTTGTGAACGATTTACATGTACCCGTACTTATGGTGGCCCGGGATCTGCTGTCCGGGCTAAAGATTAAATGACACACCACATCAAAGAGTTATACACGCCGGGTGTACGCCTACACCCCGTGCTCTGGTCGTGGCCATCTCGTAAGATATTGCCAAGGATATCCGGGACACGGTCAATAACCCCCCAAAGCCTAAAGTAAGACAAGACTGTTTAAACGAGTCGCACAAGCTATTCAAGACTGTACACCCATAAGGTGCAGGACTTGTGCGCCCGATCAAGCGGTATTTTAAATACCGTACCCCAAGCCCGTATAGGGAAAATAAGTCAAAATGTATTTACCTGAGCAAGTATGTAACACAAACGGTAAGTGTGGTAGCTTTTACTGGGCCTCCTAATCTGGAACAAAGGTTTATAATTAACCTATTAGATTCCTAACGGGTCTTTTATTTAAGCCTAAGCTTTGACCGGTTAGTTTTAAGGATGATACGGTTTACGCACGACTAAGCGAAAGACCGGATAGAATGTGATTTAGACCCGACAAGTTTGAATACTTGTATAATATGGGTATACTAAATACATTCTGGATTTTGATATAAAAATGATAACGTTTGACCCGTTTCGGTCAATTTACGCAAACTAGTTACGTAAACCGAACCGAACGCAAAAAGGGCGTTACGGGTAGCCAAAAGAGTCAAATGCAAGTTCCCTGAGATAATATGCTTTAAATATGATATAATATCAGTAAGTTATGTTCTATATTGCCTGGAATAATTTTAACTCAATTTATGCCTTAGAAGGGTATTTTGGTCATTTAAAAGATTATAAAAGAGTCAAATTAGAAATCTGAGTTTTGGGTCTGGTTTATACAGTAAATATACTTCATTTAACATATTATAACAGTAGGGTATGACCCATATACCAAACTCATCATTTAAAATCAAACTATGCACCGTAGGGGTATTTTAGTAATTTCACAAGGGCTAAAAATGCCAAAACTGGAAACCTGAGTTCATATACTTATACTTACTGTTATTATATGAAAATATGCTAATTACATCAGTAGGTATAAGTCTTATATGTTTAAAATGAGTATAACGCTTACTATGCGTTAAAAACGCTTAAAATACGATTTAGAGGCGTTTCCGGGTTTTCAAAAGAAAACTGAGATTTTTATATTTCCAGAACACTTAAAATAATTTATTTAACATATAAAATCAGTAGGAAAAGGTTTCGGTTCAAAAGAATGCATAAAACTCATTTTATGGCCTAAACGGTTAAAACCGACATAAACCGAAATAACTTAGCGATCTAAGATCCGATCAGCCAAAAATTAAATAAAAATCATCTAAAATCCCAAAATATTATATAACATCAGTGGGTAACAAGTTTCGTATTAAAACGTGGCCTGAAATGGGTTATATGCGAAAAGGGCCGTTTATGTAACTTAAGAACATAGTTTTACGCTAATGGCCATAACTCAAAATCTGGACCACCAACTGATCCGAAATTTTCGGTGCAAGTTTATATATTAGAAATAAAGATTTCTACTCTTTCACTTTTCTAAAAATCATGTTTTATATCAAAAAGGGCAAAATAGTCAACTTTTAAGCATAATCGGAAACATGCAAATGAACCGGCTAAACATAGACTCAAGCAACAAAATTCCAGAGAGTTTTACCAAAATAAAAATGGTCAAAAATACTCTCCAATACAGATCTCAAACATGCATGTACGAATCCGAATCGATAGTCTACGAAATAGTCGTTTTACAAGACTTTCGGTTCCGATTCGTATCTATACTAAAGATTTGTCGAGTTGATCATAGTAAAACACATTCTTATATTCATTATAAAGCTATTTATGATGATCAAACAGATTGCATGTCCTTTACATTACCATTTAAGCTATTTTTCACAAAAACCATTTATGTTGACTTTTTAAGAAAGCCTTTGACTCGACAATTAGCATGCAATAAGTGGGAATCAGAGAATACCCTTTTGAGGGTTTGTTTCCCACATAATTACCAACATATATGTGGTTTCAATTTGAGAAATGACTGAGTGAAACTCGTTTAATCAGAAAGTCAAAGTATAAGAACAATCAGTTTGACTTTTACTAATAATCGATGCAAGAACGAATTAGAGACTGAATTAGAAGCTTACAAAGGTCCTATTGAAGCTTATCTAACACTTGGAGTCGGCCTTGATGTCCAGAAATGCTCCAGAAATCTTGAGAGGGTTCTTGAGAGTTGAGAGCTCTTTGTTTACAATTGCAATTGCCAAGAATGAGTGAATAATCTTATTTAAGAGGGGAATTCAGATGTTGTAGAGGTTCACAGATGTCCTAGGCATGCATGGGAGCTGATTGGAGCAAAAGAGAGGTGGAATGAGCTGTTATGCACATCAATTTCGGACCAAATAACCCATTTTCCCGATTTTCTGATGCTGGTAGTCCCACGCGGCCCGCTTAGGTCTGTCCAGGCGGGTCGCCTGACCTGCTGTTCAGCCAAACATCTTTTAAACTTGACAGCTTTGGTCCCTGATCTTGTATGCGATGTTTCGGCTACTTATCTCGACCCGTAAACCCCCAAACTTGGTTTTTAAGAACCTTGGGACATTTACCTACATGGTAATGCCCTCGGATAACTTTGCGCTCAACCGAAAAGCCATGAAATTCGACGTTGACGCTTTTAACCCCTCAAGTACGGTTTTGGCCATAACTTTCTCATACGTTGACGAAACTTCACGAAATTTTAACCACATGTTCTAGTGAGTATATTTTAGCTTCTCAAAGCTTCGGGTCTGCCAGAAGTTCACTCAGAGGTATAAATTAAACATGTTGACACTTTTGGCCCCTATAGTTTGCAATTCCTCACTTTTGTGCAATTTCCGCGTCGTATGATTCATGAACCATCCGTTTAAGGTTATAAACATTATGTAGGGTTATCATAGAGTCTATTTATCCATTGTTGACACTTTGGACCCTTACGTTCCATAGTTTTTCACCGTTTGTCACTTTTAGTCCCTCTAAAGTTTGTTTTCACATACCGGAACCTTATGACACGTGTCAAGACATTATTGGACGGAATTTTTCGAGGTGTTACATCATGTCAGCATACAAATGGCACCATTTGAGGCTTTATATGGAAGAAGATGTCGATCGCCTATTGTATGGCACGAGATCGGTCATTCGCAATTAACCGGCCCCAAGTTACTACAAGAAACGACTGACAAAATCCTCCAGATTCGTGACAACTTGGTAAAGGACAAGGATAGACAGAAAAGTTACGCCGATAGAAGACGCAAGCCCCTTGAATTTGACGTTGGCGACTACGTACTCCTAAAGGTATCACCTTGGAAGGGTGTAGTCAGATTCGGCAAGAAAGGGAAACTAGCGCCTCGATATGTTGGACCTTTTAAGATTCTGGAAAGGATCGGAAAAGTCGCCTACAAACTCGAACTACCGGAGGAACTCAGTAACGTCCACCCGACTTTCCATGTGTCGAACCTCCAAAAATGCCTAGCTGACCATGATTTGATTATACCTCTCGACGATCTTCAGGGCAACGAAACGCTACACTTCGTGGAAAAGCCTGTCGAAATCATGGATTGCCAAACCAAGCAACTCAGACGCTCACGCATTCCTATCGTGAAAGTCCGATGGGAAGGCAAACGAGGCGCGGAGTTCACTTGGGAACTCGAAAGCGACATGAAGGCCAAGTACCCTCAGTTGTTCAAATGAAGATCTGAAGCGTCAAATCGGTAATTCACGGTGCTGTGCAGCTTCGAGCCTAATTTCGGGACGAAATTTCCTAAACAAGGGGAGGCTGTAACACCCCGTGTTTTCGAATGTCAAAGTCAAAGTCAAAGTTCAAGTCAACTTTGACTTTCTTTGACTGTAAATAGTCTATTTTATGTTTTATTCGTATTATGTGGAGTAAGTGTTGTAATCAAGGAAGAATCGAAGTAATCGAACGTTTTAACGCGAACCGATTTACGACTGTGAATAGTAGGAAGTAACAATGCGATAAAGTTAACTAATCAGTAATCAAACCGATCTAACTATCATCGTACTCGAATCTCGAATTACGCGAACTTGGGTTGTTGTTATACGTGTGTGTATGTGCTTTATGTGTTACCTGTGCGTGTTTACTTTATGTTTTGTGTGGTGATCAATCGAAACTCGAAACTCAAACCGAATGCAATCAAAATCGAATTACGACCAATGGTAACGTAAGGATATGGTGAAATATAGGAGATTGTATGTTAGATATAGTAGTTGGGACTGAAAGTAATTTGAATAGGAAACTCTGTCGTACTCGTATCGTCTTCAATCGAAATCGAAATACTGAAAATCGTCGCACCGAACACTCGAACCAGGCTGCTATTCGATCAGGCTGTCAGCCGATCGAACAGCCCAGCCGATCGAACAGACTGTTCGATCGAGCAGGCTGTCCGATCGGGATGCCAGCCGATCGGCCAGCCCTTTCCTCTTTTGGAGCCTATAAATAGGGCTGTCATTGTCACTCTTCACCACTTTTGGAAAACTCTGACCGACCAGCCCGTGCTCCTCTTCTTTTCTCAGATTTCTTCCGATTCCGGTAAGTTTCCATCCTAAATCTTGTACTTTCTTGATCAAAACATGCTCCTACACCTTTCTATCTTTCAATTTTTGATTGATAACCGTGAAATCACCAAGATCTAGGCATTCTTGGGTGATGTCATCATGGTGTTCTTCAAGAACACCATGTCTTGGCTTCAATCCACCATGAATAGCTCGGATCTAACCGATTTCCACATAAACAAGCTAAGATCTACCAAAAATCTAAACATTTACATGCTGTGAAGGATTGAAAGAAAGATTTCCAACTTTCTTTCAACACTTTTACACTCAATGCCTTCAAACCGGTAGAAACGGAGCTTGAGCCAACTCACTCATCGTTCCAATGGTTGTGTGATTCAAGATCTGGATTCTATCTACGAGGTTCACCGACTTCGGGTTTAACCTCAAACCGCCAGTTCCGAACCATTCACCGGCCGGACTTGGGTGATTCCTGTCCGAGCAGGAGGAACAAGTAAGAACGAAGGATCCCCGGTTAAACTCGTTGTCAAACTACCTTAACATAACGTCAGATAATCAGAACAGTCAAATGTTAGACAGACAGGCCGACCAGGTCGGGATGCTGGCCGAACGGTTAGGCTGGCCCAACCGATCGGACATGCCAGCCGATCGACCGGGCCAGCCGATCGACTAGCATATGGCCCCACAACTTGACAATTTCATGAAGTATGGTATTAAACGAGGTACTGTTCGATCGAACAGCTGTTCGTCAGCATTACTCCTCGGATCATGAGATACTATGCTTCAACACTTAGTCGATTTTCAATTCGTTTGTCGTATAGGAATGCCACCCGATCGAGCATGCTATTCGATCGAGTAGGCTGTTCGATCGAGTGACATCCTGACGAGGACTACTACTGAAGTTCCTAACCGATCGGTTATGCCGGCCGATCGAACGGATCGTTCGATCGATCAACCTGAAAGGTAAGAACACTTCAGTGTTCTCAAATGCTACAACGAAAACTTCAAAAGGACAAGCCATCATACACAAACACATCCTTCACAAAGGAAGAAACAATCCACTCGAACAGTCCAACCGATCGAGCCTACCGGCCGATCGAACAGGCTGTCCGAACGGATTGTCCAGCCGAACGAACAACCCACTCGATCGAACCAACTGTTCGATCGACCAGGTTGTCCATCCCACTTACACTTGTTTCCATTCTACGTGTTATTCTTTGTTATGCTATCGAACTGTTCAGGCTAACCCTACTCCCAAGCGCTCCCTTCAATCCATCAATCAATCGCTGTGAGTATACTTGATCCCTTTTTGCTTTTAGCACTTTTGGGTGTTACATACGTTACTTATCAAAATCACAAATCGATCACACTACTCAATTATTTGAACGCTAACCAATATGCATGTATTACGTGACTAAATGAATGCTTGTTGATTGTTTTACACGTGGAATGCTGTCTACCTACCTTAACGACGTAGTACTATAGTTTGGACTCAGCACCCGTTCACACGGGGGTTGTTAAAGACAATTACTTGCATGGATTACGGTGGTAATCATGTATTGTGAACTGTCTCGGACAGTCAACCCGCAGTCATTCGTATCGATAGATCCATGTCGATAATTAACATGCTTCGTTTTCCTCTGTGTACGTGCTGGTTAGGCGTAAACTATTCGAACTCTATATGCTGATATCAAACTTGTATGCTCACCTTTACATTATATGTATTGACTTTATTTTAACGTATGTGACAGGTGTTTAAGATGTTTGCTTGCTAGGAAAGCGAGGCTAGAATAAAGCTCTAGAGGCCCCCAACAAATAGTTGTCTGTCAGGAAAAAGCAACTAGAGCATAGGTGTCTATAGATCTTGTCAGGCTGGGTCTTTAGGAGCATGTGAACAATATTTATTCGTCTTATTTAAATCTGAGTTGTCGGAACAGAATATTTGACTAGTTGTTATCCGTAATAATTTGTTTGTTATTTGGGACACGGTATGGGACGTGTTAATTTAAACTAAATAGTGATGATAATTGTTATGGAAACTCCTGGATAATCTGTTTCGCTCAGTGTCATGCCCCGATGATTCCGCCATCGGTTGGGGTGTGACAACGAGGTTTTAAGATATAATTTTTTTTATTATTTGGTAAATTTTTCAACCCGACTATACACGGGTTTTTTAAAGATACGATTTTTTAGTATTTAATATACAAAATTACATTTATTATATAACTCGTCACGGGATTTTTAAAGATACGACGTTTTTAGTATTTAATATACAAAATTACATTTATTTAATATGTGTAATACACATGTTTTTAAAGATATAACTCTTTTTTAATGTGTAATACACGAAGTTTTTAAAGATATAACTTTTTATCATTTGCTATGTAAAATTAGATTTATTCAACACGTGTAAACACGGGGTTTTTAAGGATATATTTTTTTTATTATTTGGTGGATTTTTCAACCCGACTATACACGGGATTTTTAAAGATATGACGTTTTTAGTATTTAATATACAAAATTACATTTATTTAATATGTGTAATACACATGCTTTTTAAATATATAACTCTTTTTTAGATAACACGTGTAACATACGAGGTTTTTAAGGATGTATTTTTTTATTATTTGGTTGATTTATTCGACCCGATTATACACGAGTTTTTTAAAGATACAACGGTTTTAGTATTTAGTATACAGAATTACATTTATTTAATATGTGCAATACACATGGTTTTTAAAGATACGACGTTTTTAGTATTTAGTATACAAAATTACATTTATTTAACCCGTACAATACACATGGGTTTTAAAAATATATATTTTTTTATTATTTGATATATAAAATTACATTTATTTATCCCATACAATATACGAGGTTCATAAAGATATAAATTTTTTTATTATTTAATATCTAAAATTACATTTATTCAACCCGTGTAATACACAGGATTCTAACCTAGTAATAACATATGGCATTCCCTCTTTCAACTTCATAAATTTTATTTATATTTGTTTAATATATTTCTTTTAATATTAATATAACCAATATATATAGATATCACTTATCTTTATATTTATCCTTATCTTTATTTTAATATTAATAAATTCAAATAATAAATTATAAATATCTAAATTTAATATATAGTAAATTATTGATATCTCTTGAACTAATATGTAAATAATTATTTCATAGATATTAAACTAATCAAAGAATAATAAATAATTTGAAACCGTATCGTGTATTATGCAGATAATAAATAGGGTAAATTACTTTTTGAGTCCTTGTGTTTCAGTGGTTTTAACTAATTGAGTCCAAAAGCAAAAAGTTTAACAACCTGAGTCCCTATAAGCATTTTCATTAACCATTTGAGTCCTTTTGGGTCCAAATTTTAACCTTTTGAGTCCAATTTTTTGGACTCAAATCGTTATAAAATTAGCAAAATTGGACTCAAAACGTTATAAAATAAATGGCTAGGGACTCAGGGCGTTAAATTTTTTGATTTTGGACTCAAGTGGTTAAAACTACTAAAACATAGGGACTCAAAAAGTAATTTACTCTAATAAATAAGTATTTAACCATTAACTAGAGTTTACTCTATTAATATAATAGTTTATTCAAGTTTTACAAAAATAAAATTTTTAACTTTTTTTGTAATTTATGGTGTTGTACATCATATATAGGGTTTTTTTTTCTTTTTTCATTTCTAACCCAAACTTTTACTCTTTTGTAATTTAGATCCTTTCTAAACCCTAAACCCTAAACCTCACATATGTGAAGCTTGCACCTCGGCTTTTGGGACCTAAACATTATGGAGTACTTGTGCCTTTTAACCTAAAGATTTTCATCTTTTGCAATTTAACCCCAACTCTTTTTATTTTTCAATTTTGGTCCACCATGCTTTTCATCATTCCCAAGTTTTTCGTTTCGTTCTAAATTTTGCGAGTCAACGCACCGCAACATGCGTGTAGGTTCAACATTTTTCATGTATTTTTTCCCGTTTGGCCCGTCGCATCACATCAATATTTCTCCATTTGACAAGTTTGTCGTAACACGCGGGTCTTGAATTGAGGTTATTTTTTCTATGTTTTACGTTTTGGTTTAATTTTTCTGCAACGAGCGTGCGCGATTCAAAGATTTTACGTCTGCTTTTCACTCGACATTATTTTTTTCTGTTTTTATTTATTTTGTTTTTACGAGTTTTTCCAATGTTGGTGATTGCTGATAGTGGTATAGCATTGATACTTATTGACACAACTTTATGACAACCGCTGCAACGCGAGGGCTTAATACTAGTGTATTTATATATATCTAAAATTGCAATTTACGATAACTTATCTATGTTAAAAATATTTTTAAAAGACTAGGTACACTTTAAATGAATTAACTTTTATCAATTATATAACCAAAAATAATATATAGTTGAATAAAAATGTTTTAGAAACTAACTTAAAATAACTTATAACTGTCACATCAAAGTTCATTTTTTAAATACATATATTGATAACTGAGTGTGTTAAAATATTGCATTATGCATTATTCAATGTGTCCAACACACAATTTTTTAAAGACATTATTACTAAATATATAACATTACATTTATTCAACATGTGCACATAATACGAGAGATTCTAACATTGTTTGTAATATATATCTTTTCTAATACTATTTGTTACAATTATTTAAAATTATTACTTTACCATTTATTCAACATGTGCAAAAAATACGAGAGATTCTAACATATTTTGTAATATATATCTTTTCTAATATTATTTGTTACAGTTGTGTAAAATTATTACTTTACCATTTTACAAACTAATCAATTAATCAATCATACCCAATAAATCTTACAAATAGCAAAGCTACTTAAAGTGTGCGGAAAGGCTAAGATGTTGGTAAACCTTACATCCACAGGGACAAAAAGGTTGCTCCAGAGAGACCCCCGACACTAGTAACACACACATACACACAAAGGCCTCAAGATAAAGTCATAGACAACGACCAAATAACAGACATAAGGTTGTGGAATCATAATCCTATTGAAAGTCTACCTAAAATTCATGCACTTTATGCCCCTACGACCAAGCTAAGATCATCTGTCTTTAAAGTCATTAACCATAATCTTACGTCTCCAAATACCCTTATCATGTACCATGTCCTCAGAGAGGTGTAACTCTAACAAATTGCCTAATCTGCACATCCGAAGTCATTTTGGGCCTACTTCTACTCTTCCCCCCCCCCCCTCCACAGTCAAGGATTCCACTGTTCTAACTTGTGTTGTCGATTGCTTCCTCCTCACATGTCCAACTCATCTCAATCTTCCCTCATGCATTAATCTGATATAATAGTCACTCTTAACATTTCCCCCTATGAACCTCATTTCTTATCCATTCTAACCTCGTATGCCCACACATCCATCTTAACATCCTCATCTTTGCTACCTCCATCGTGCTTGTCTATGCCTTATTGATGGCCCAACAGTCAGCTCCATACAACAGAGCAGATCTAACCACGACCCTACGAAATTTCCCCTTTAATTTAGTTGGAAACATCTTGTCGCATAATACCCCAGTGGCCATGTAACAACACCCAAAAACACCACAAAGAACCATAACCAAAGCTCAAAAAAACGTACAACAAGAACCAGCACGAGAAACGAGGAAAATTCAGATTTTTACCTTGTCGCGCTACGCGACGATGTCAGCATATGCTGGTTGCGTAACGCGACCCCCTGAGATTCGACAGAGACACTTGGCAGACACGTGGCAAGTCTATGGTGGTGACTAAGGCCACCTAAGCCCTAGCTAGGGCCTTCGCGCTACGCAAGGTGGTACGACATTGCGGTCGCGCAACGCGACGAGCTTGAATCTCAGATGTAAATTGAGCGTTCATGAGACATTTCAATCTGCTCAAAACTTTCTTTCTCTATCAACTTTATGCTCAAGATATTATACCCCTAACTATTCACGGCTCCCGCTCCCAGGGTGGGGTCGGGGGCTGTGACAGAAAGTGGTATGAGACTGGTTTAAGCTATTTAGGTGTTCTTTTAATATCTAAACTTAAACATTAATGTTATGAAATTAATATAGAATAATTTATGTGTTATTTTTGTGAATATAAAAATCATATATATGTGGAATTTTTATATTATTTTTGACAATATCTAAGTCCACAGTAGGAGTGACAAAAGTGTGTCCAATGCATTTCAACATATGTCCGATTTGAAGATGGACGAAGGACCATCCGGAGCCATATCAGGATATGAAGCGGATGCGAAAGGATCTTTCATTTTTAAGCCAAATCTACTGAACCTATACCACCTAAGAAGAAATGATGGTTTAATAATGAGAAAAGAGAAAATAGGAAGAAAAAGAAAACCAGAGTAGCTACCATAACCTTATCTGAAGGAACCACTCAAATCCCATTAACCAAACGACTGTGGGAGGAACACGACCGTAGATCAGCAAACTGTGATATGTTTCAACCTATAGCCGAAGAAACAAACCCAAACCTACATGTTCACCTAGAACCTATCCAAATGATTCCTCAACCAATACCCGCATTTAACTCAGAGGAAATCCCAAGGATACCTGCACCAGCACAAAATCCTATGGAACAATGGTGGGCCAATGATGAACAATGTACCCTTAAATTTATAGATAAACAGTAATATTTATCTTTCCTCTACTTACAACCACTTTTCATAAAATAAAAACCCTCCTCACATGATTTGGGGTTGGATGTAAATGCTCTTATTGTCAAACTAGATGAAATATTTATATAATGAACTCTTGTATTTTAATACCTTCTCTACATTGTTTTTAGTTTTACGATTATACTTTATATTCATTTACTAAATACATTTTAAAATTAAAATGTATCGATATAAAGTTTTCATATTTTCTTAATTATATGCGAAGTTTTTATTATGTATATTGTATATTACAACGCCCTTTTTCAAATCACTTACGTGATAATTCATCTACTTTTTTTGTGTTTATGTTTTCGTAAAGGTTTTACGTGTTTATCTTGAATTGGTGTATACCTAAGTTAGATATTTGTTGAGACAACAAATAATAGACCAAAGATAGTAGCAATGGTGGTTAGGCAGAAGGGTTAAAGAGTTTAACCTTGCCTAACGCAGGTCGTGGGGTCCCCCCACGTTTGCAAGATGTGGAAGGAGGTTCACTAGTTTATTTTTCTTGTTTGAAGATCCAATTCTGAAGTGTTGTTCAGAAAAGGATTGAGGAAGAAAAAGAATAAGTGTAATTTGAATGTGAGTGAGAGACACTTGAGTGAAGCAAGTGTACGATGTGAAGGACCAGAGTTTGAGGAAGCAAATCTGATCGGAATGTCCTCTCTTGATAAATGAAGTGTCACTTATATAGGAGAAGACATCTCCCAAAGAAGTATTCATTTGACTAGTGAACTAGTTTGCAGCGAGGGGCTTACCCTTTTAGGGGTTGAAGCCTTTTGACCCCTGGATAATAGCATGTACTCTGTGGACCTGCATTGCTTTTACAGCTGTGGTTGGTGAGACTGTTTGGGGATGTGACTTGTTTACTGTTCCCGTATTACTTTACTCTATCTTCTCAGCTTTTTCAACCATTGAACCTTTTAACCTTTTGGGCGTTTATATACTTGGTCATTTTATTTGGTCTCGGGCTACCCCCGTCATCAGCCCCCCAAGTCAGAGGTTTTTGGGAGTAGCTCAAATATAACAACCATCGGTAAAACCGACATCCTCATAATATTTCTGACACCCTAATATATTGTAAATATATTAATATGTCCTTATATGCACCCCGTATGTGAAAACCGAGCCCAAAATAGAATATAATATATAAAATAAATTAAAAACAATAAATAATAAGTTGAGGCGGGCCGCATGGGACCTCACCTCAACTTAACGCGGGCCGCGCGAGGATATAACCAGAATTCTTTGATTTTTAAGTTCAAGCGGGCCGTGTAAAGGTGTATCCAACTTAATGCGGGCCGCGAGCGACCAAGATAGTGGCGCAGCCCGGTGATGACACGTGTCATCATCGTGGCGAGTCTAGGGGGTGAGCCGGACAAGCTAGTCCGTTGACCAGGATTGACGCGGGCCGCGTAGGCCCAGCCCTAATGTCACGCGGGCCGCGAGGAAGTCCAATTACAGCCCTATATAAGAAGGCAACGGGCTTTCAGTTTCCGTCGTTCACATTCTCAATCTCAAATCACAATTTCTGTAGGGAGTTATTATAGCCGGGCATTATACCCCCTAAAATAGCGAGGTTCTGCTACGATGCAAGTATTATAACCCCTGGAGACGTATTAGATACGCTGCCCGATTGATCTAGGGTTCCGTAACGGCTGTCGTGGTTCTGCCCGACGTAGTCGTTGGAATACCGTCTCGGGGAGGGTATTACTAATGTTAAAATGGGTTATTATACTAACACACGTGCCTTTGTGTAATTTATAGATTATCTCCAGGAAACCCTTACGAAAAACCTAAAACAGCAAAGTGAGTGATCCTTCTTTTTATGAACTCATTTTTGTGAGTTGATCCATCTTTTGTAAACTTTTTGTTTACTGTTTTTACAAAACCTCACTTAATTAAATATATACAAAGCAGTTATTGAGTATTTGTAAAGAATACAATTATAGTGGGTATGTTGGGGTTTTGTATACAAAATGGGTTACTGGCGTGGTAACATCCCATAAGTTGAGTATGACCGTACCACTGATGTTAATTGTGATGTCTTGGATACAAATGTAATTGCGGATGTGCCCTCAATACTGCAAATTGGTTTTACTTAAACTTGATTAAATTGGGAATCACTCACCAGTATTTCCCACTGACAAAATATTTTTAAAACGCGTTTCAGGTAACAAAATGTGAAAGCCAAATAGAAGCCAGCTGGACAGCACTGAAGGCTTGGAAAAGTGGCAATAAAGTTACCTAATAATAAAATGGATATTTTTATTCAAATAAATAGGATGTACTCCTATGAAAAGTGTGTATTGAAAACTTGGGTTTTACCCATATGTTTAATGTTATAAAACATGGTGGTTTACTCTGATTTAATATTTCCTAACTACGGTCCTGATGAAAATTTCCGCTGCCAAATTGGATAAATAAATACGATACCACCAAAACTGGCTCACGGCCGCCCGTTCCCAGGAACTAGGGATCGGGGGCTGTGACATCAAAGACTTCTGACTTTTTTTAAGCATTTACTTTATTCCCTGAAGGTTTTAAGGGTCCAACGCTTGAAGGCTTGGAAGGTTGTCGACAGTTAGTGTTTGAATTTTAAATATCTGACAACTGATTTGATTGATGTGTAGCAGTTCGTAGGGTGGCGGTTTTGCAGGGTGTATTGTTTTACATTATTGCCCTATATTAGTTTATTACCTTTACATTTTCTCATTTGCTTTCTTCATTATTCAATCAAGTTTCTCTGCAACTCTTTTCAAGGTTAGTTCCGGTTCTCTTATTTTCGTTACATTCTTCATATTTTCTTTGCAAAAAATGGGTGCTCTTAAGGATTTAGCGAAATCCTTTTCCCGATTAACCCAAGAAGAAGTAGAGTTGTTTTGTATGGAATATGGTATTGGGACTAAATTTAAACCTACTGCCCATGCGTGTGATGCTTTGATTGACAAATGTCCGGCTGGTTTTGTCGCTCTTTATTGTCGTCATTTCGAGTTTTCAAACCTTCGTTATCCCTTTTCCTTGTTTGTGTTGAACTTGTTGGAGTATTACCGAGTTTCCTTCGGTCAGATTCATCCGAAGGGCATGGCTAGGGTTTTACACTTTGAGGTTTTGTGCCGTGCCCTCGGATATGATCCTTCGTTATTGCTTTTTTGCCGTTTTTTCCGTTTGGCCAAAAATGGCGATTGGTTTACCTTTGAAACATCCAAGGTTGATTCTTGTCTTATTTCATCTATGGTTACAACGCTCAGGACGTGGAAAAATCGTTTTTTTCTGGGTTTCCGATACTATTGTTCCATTTAAAATGGTGTGGAGGCACCCAGATGCTGTTCTCAATGAACCGGAACCCCCTGAGTCTGACTTGAATGATGCTTTTCTGAAAGCCATCCGGGAATGCCCTTCAAGGGTTCGTCCCTTTCCTGAGCATTTGCTAGTCTTATTAGGGGTTAGTAAGTTATGGGAAAAAGCTAATTGGGATCCGGTTCTGATGAGAGATGGCACGGGTATGCATTTTCTTTTCCCCTTTTCTCGTATTTTTCTTAATTTGTGTCTTATGTTTTGTCTGTTTGTTACTAGCAGTTATGTCTGCCTTGGATTTCATTAAAAGTGACGATACCTCGGATGTGGTTTTTGGGGATGTTCATGTTATCCCTGATGAGAATGTTGTGGTTAAGGGTGCTGAGCAAAGGTTTGAAGGTACTGGGTATGTTAGCATTTCGAATGTGAAGGGTTTTTCTAAGCCTCTTGTCCCCAAGACTTCGACCCGGCGATCTACTCGTCGTTCGAAAGGTGCTCCTCAATCCACCTCTACTGAACCGGTGGAGTTGAGTGATGATGTCGAAGAGTCTGGGGATCAAGGTGTTGAAGCTGGTTCTGAAAAAGAGAAGAAGTTAGTTGTTCATGGCAAAAAGATTTCGGCCAAGAAGGTTGCTGCTGCTCCTGTTCAGGGTTCTTCGAGCATGGATGTTGAAGGGTTGGATTCGGATGCGGTTTATGTGCCATGTTGGTCGGTGAAAATTGACGACAGTTTTAAAGATGCTGCCGTTTGTGAAGATGCCTTGAGTCACATTGCTCCTCCTTCAGTTCACAAGACCATCTCCGAAATGGATGATGATGTGATGCTGTCTCGTATGATTCTAAGCACTTGTAATCTTGCTGCCATGCTTCCTCAGGGCGTTGCCCGTTTTCGTCAGAGGATGCAAGAGTATGAAGAGTTTTCCAAGAAGAAAGACAAAATGAAGTCTTCGATGGCAGTGATGAAGAAGGAGATAAGCAGTTTTGCTGAGAAGGAGGAAGCTTGGTCGAAGAAGGTTGAAGGCTTGTCAAAGCAGCATGAGATTGAGATGAGCGATTTTAAGAAGAGTTTTGAGGCCGATAGGTTGAAGCTAAAGGCGGACAAGGAGGCTTTATCTGTTGCTCAAAAAGCCTTTGATGAGGAAAAGGAGAGCCTGGAGGCTTTGGTTTCCCGTGCAACTAGTGATAACCAGTGGTTGATTGAGCAGGGCTTTCAACAGGTTGTCACCTACCTGCTTCATTCTACCGAATTTAACTCCGCCTTGGTGATGTTTATACAAAGTTGCTTAATTTGGGAAAACACCAAGGCCTCATTGCTGGTTACAAGTTGCATGAAGCTGGGCATTCTCTGGAAAAGTCCCCCTTGTTTCGTCCCGACGCTTCTGATGTTTTTAAAAGTTCAGTTGAACAGATGGAGAGGCTAACCTATCCTTATGTTCATCAGGTTTCTTCTTGCTTTGGTAAGCCTTTGTCTGTTTTACAGGACTTGAAACCGGAGGGCCTTAATGAAAAGGTTTGTACTGAAGTCTTGGGCTCACTTTCGAAGAAAAGATCCTATTCCAGAGATAGTGATGATACCCTCTCGAGTGTGCCGGATGCTTCAAAGGATGTTGGCTTGGAGGCTTCAGCGGTGGGTGATGATGGTGGTGCAAAGGCTAAGAAGTCCAAGAAAGCCAAGAAGGCCAAAGCTGAAGGTTCTGGTGTCTCCAAGCCTTCTGCTATTTGATGATTATTCGTAGCTTTCTTAGCAAAACAACTTATGGTTTGTAATGTTACTTTGAACAATATTAGATTTCCAGGAACCCTTAAGGTTCCTGTTGATGGTGTGTTGGGCCTGTATGGCCATTTGAACAGTAGTTAACTTTGCAAGTTACTAGGACTTGCCTTAAATTTTATTTGAAAGTCTTTCATGACTTTCCTTGTTATGGTATGATGGTTAATTATGTTACTTGTGTTGTGTTTTTATGTTTATGCCTATTTTGCTGAGTTTGTTTGGTTGGCTTTAACCCTTCAGGCCTTTTGGCTAATCGTAGGTAGGTTGAAGCCTTCAATGTTTCAAGCTGTCATTTGGGTAGCTTGAAGCCTTGATAACTCTTGATTTGGTTTGTATGTTTTGTTGAAGGATTTTCTTTTTGCTTGTATTTTTCCTTGGACAATTTTCATTCTCTTTTAACTTTGTCTTTGTTGAGTTTACTTTGTCTTTATGTTTTTTACACCTTAAAGGGTTCAGTGCTGCAGACACTTAGCCTTGGTGTTTTTAACAAGAAGACACAGCACCTATCCTTTTTATTATTTCTTTGTGATTTATTCGACTTCGTAAGCCTGTTTGTTGGTTATATTTCTAAGGCTTAAGGAACGATTGGTGTAGGTTGTTCAGACCTGTCTATGAGACAATTTTGTTTTGGCTTAATAAGTCTCATGGAGTTGTATTGATTTAGGAACTCACCCCTTATATAGGTTCATTCAACCCTTGAACCTATTGAGCGATGTGGCATGGGAGCTCATCCCCTTACATGGCCCTTGCCATGGAGTTTTTTGCTAGGTTCTCAACCTGACCTTAGGATAGAAAGACAAGTTTGATAAAACAACTTCATTCATTCAAGCAACACTTGCTTTTTACAAAAGGTTTTCATAGTGTTGTTCCAGATACATTTTGATACAAACCAAACTTTCCTGTCTAAACATGGAATCTTCTCAGGGTTTTGCCGTTCCAATGCCTTGGAAGCCTTTTGCCTTCTGAATCTGCTAGCTTGTAGGATCCGCCTTTGTGTGCTTCAAGGATGGTGTATGGACCTTCCCATTTTGGGCCCAGCTTTCCTTGATTTTCCTTTTTGCTAGCTTCATTGTTTCTGAGGACTAGGTCCCCTGGCTTGAATCGTTCATTATTGACCTTCTTGTTGTAGTAGGCTTCCATTTGCTGCTTATATTTGGCTTCTTGAATTGCGGCTTGATCTCGGGCTTCCTCTAGGAGTTGTAAATTCAACATGGTCTCTTTTTGGTTCGTTTCGGGATCCATGTTGACAATTCGTTGGGTTACAACTCCTATTTCAGCAGGGATTACGGCCTCGGATCCAAATACCAAGCTATAAGGTGTTTTCTTGTGGCTTGTTTTTTCGGTTGTTCTAATTGCCCATAGAACACTAGGCAATTCTTCGAGCCAATTGCTTTCGTATCTTCCTAATCTTGTCTTGATGCCTTCCACTATGCTTCGATTTGCCCTTTCAACCTGGCCATTTGATTGCGGGTAAGCCACTGAGCTGAAGATCTGGTTGATCCTGTACTCTTTACACCAAAGGCTGAAAGGCTTTTCAGCGAATTGCTTTCCGTTGTCGGTGACAATCACTCCCGGCAATCCATAGCGGCAGATGATGTTTTCCCAAATGAAGTCAATGACCTGTTTGCCTGTGATCTTTGCAAGGGGTTTAACCTCGGGCTATTTGGTGAAATAGTCTATTACCACTAGCAAGAATTTCACTCCTCCTTTGCTTGGAGGGAATGGTCCAACAATGACCATTCCCCACTTATGGAATCGCCATGCCGAGGTTATTGGGACAAGATCGTGCTTGGGACTTTTTGGGATCGGTGCATGAATCTGACAAGCATCACATTTCTTCAATTGATCGGTGGTGTCACGATGCATTGGGGGCCAAAAATATCTGAGGTTCATGAGTTTTGCAACCACCGACCTTGCTCCAAAATGGGCTCCACATACGCCTTCGTGAATTTCTTTGATCAAATACTTACTTTGCTCTGGACCAACACATCTTAGCAAGGGGGCAAGGTAACCCTTTTTGTAGAGGGTTTCTCCTTGCAACACATATTGTCTTGCTTTGATTTTAACCCTTTCAGCTTCTACTTGATCATTGGGTAGTTCATCATTTTGAAGGAATTTTTTGATGGGAGTCATCCAGTTTGGATCTTCCTCGGTGACTACGTCTTGGACCTCCAATTCATCAATCGATGGAGCCTTCAACACTTCTACCAACACCTTCTTGGTGAGGTGGGCAGAGGTGAGAGATGCTAGCTGTCACACCCCCAAAATCCACACGCGGAGTATCACCGCTTGGGAGCGTGACTGACCAGGATCAAGCCACCAATCATATAGAACGGTACATATAGTAAAAGTAATTGTCATTTAAACCAAATCAAATCCATATGAAAGGTGTTCCAAATCATAAGTAAGTTATCATTGTTTAGCGGAAGCGTATAGATAAAAACCCCTCATAAATAAGTATCAATTAACATAAGTGTTTAACAAGATAATCACGATTCCAAGCCCACAACGACCAGCTTCTCCCGGTGCAAGCTCCATGTACCTAACGACCTGCAAGGCATGCAGCAACGAGTCAACAACAAGTTGAGCGAGTTCACAGTAAACAGTTCAATAATAGTATAGTGTGAGTAGTAGTATGTTCGTTCGTTATGTCATGTATCATATTAGTTTCCATCGCGGCCTCCCAGGCAGGTATGCGAAGATATTAGGGGATGTTCATCCCGAGTATTCTAGACTAGGTTTATCTGTATCGCGGCCTACCAGGCAGGTGTGCGAAGATTAGTAAATTTCAGTTCGCGGCCTTCCAAAGGCAGGTGTGCGAAGTCAGTCATAATATCGCGGCCAACCCTTGGCAGGTGTGCGAAGATCAGTTCAATAAGTGTTACTAGTCTAGTCGTAGTTCTATCAGCGGAGTATGTACAATAGTTCATCAAATCCCATTCCCACCCGGGAACCCCATGCCTTGGCTGTGTGAACTCACCTTGGTTTGCTCGGTATGCTATGCTCTAGGGTTTATCAAACTTCTAAGTCCGTTACACACGACCTAGGATATGTTGCATATGATACGATGTAAGTGTTTGCATCAAATTAGGGTTTGCAAATCATTGATAATCAAGTAACTGTGTTTTGTGTGTTTATTGTGTACAGGATGATATCACATAGACCGATTCATACATGCCAGATCATACAGTTGCATTCAGTATCATACGATTATATACAGAATCATACATCACGTAAACAGTTATTCGTATTCACATAATTCATGCGTCGCGTCTTTGATCACACAGTTTAATCTAACGTGAATATTAACCTAATTGCCACTGTTAACGTACTTAACATATAACCACATATTATCATACAGGATTCTGATCTTGGCATCCTAATTCATTCTGTCTCTTCAAGTATTATTTGAATTCAGGACATGTATCATCACTATACTTCAGATCATATACTCAATCAAAACTCAGACAGTTCAATATTGAAAGTCGAATCTTGCATACATTCATTAAACTCAGACATCATGTAAAAGCATATAACTTCTGACCCAAAGGCACCAAGCATAACTCAGACAAGCAATCCCTAGTGAAACTCAGACTATGTGTGTTTGCATTATAAAGTTTGGACATGGCGCATGCATTAAGAAGTCGGAGTTGCGCATGAGTTAAAAGGAGACGGAATGCGCATATGTTGAAAAGGTCAGACACCCCTTTGTGTTAAACAAAGTTCGGACCTTTGGTGATAACAAAATTCGGACCAACCTTGTATGCTTTAAAACTCGGACACTATGCACTCTCATGTAAAAGATCGGACAACATTACAAGTATAAAATTCGGACATATCTATGTACAAAGTCGGACCAAGACTACTTAAATCAAAACTCGGACCAACCCTACTTCATTCAAAACTCGGACCACTCTACTTCATCCAAAACTCGGACCCTTTGTTACATTATAAAGAATTCGGACCACCCCTTGTTCACTAAAACTCGGACATCACATGACAAGGAAACTCGGACCAAGGGTGTGTGGATTAAAAGTCGGACTAGGGCTTTGGAGTCAAAAAGTTCGGACCCTTGTCCCTTAAAAGGTCGGACATGGTGGTCTTGGGGTTAAAAGTCAGACCCCATCTCTTGTTTGCCAAAATTCGGACTATGTGAAACAATAATCATCGAGCAAAACTTCAGTTTCATAAGTATCAGTTACATTTTGGTTTCTAACGCGATCAGAAAAACCCTAACACATATACTTGCATCGCAGAATTCATATTTAATCACTCGATTGATCAACAACAAACAATCCTTTCATGAATCATCTATCGGCATACAACTTGTCATATTCAGTTCTCTATAAACATAATCAATAAGCACAGAAACATCACATACAGAAACTAGGGTTTACATGCATCAATCAATCAACAATCAATCACAAACAATGATTAAACAATTACCTTGATTTGCTTCTAGATGGATTGGTAATCAAACTTGATGCAAAAGAACTTGTGAATCCAAGAATGATGAGAAGATGGTTGTAGAGAGGATTAGGGAATGTGAGGGTACGTGTTTTGATTCTTGTGGTGATTAGTGAATGATTAGGGAATGAGATTAGGGTTAAGTATGATTCACATTTCACTAATAACTCTTTACACCCTTAATTAATAGATTTTACAATAGTACACCATCTCAAACAGTTTCACAGTTTCACCACCAAGTTTATGCATTTGACAAATCTATCACAATTAACACATAATCATGCATAATCACACAATATACTTCATTTTATTAAAACATTACAGTTCCATAGCCAATTATTTGTGCAAATAATTAACTACACCAACAATGAACGTGCAATAAATGCGAAATAGAAATCCTGGAAATTCGAGTTGTCACATTATCCCCAACTTAAAAGAAATTTCGTCCCGAAATTTGGTACGCACTCACTGAGGAAGCTAGGTAAGCTGTATCGTTTACTGGTTTTCCTGGGGTGTCACATCATCCCCCCGTTGATTTGGAATTTCGTCCCGAAATTCAGTAGTAGTAGCTTCAGCCTCAGTAGTGGTTGCATTGGTTTCGAATAATTGGGGGTACTTTTCTGTCATCTGGTCTTCGCGTTCCCAGGTGTACTCTGGGCCACGTCGGGAGTTCCAACGAACTCGAACAAGAGGGATTTTCTTGTGTTTGAGGACCTTAACATCCCGGTCCGTGATTTCAACTGGTTCCTCGACGAACTGCACCCGCTCGTCGATAGTGAGTTCCTTAAAAGGAACTATGAGGGTCTCATCTGACAGGCACTTCTTCAGATTCGACACGTGAAATACATTGTGAACTGCACCGAGTTCAGCTGGTAGGTTTAGTCTGTAGGCTACCTTGCCTATTCTTTCAGTGATTTCGAACGGTCCAACATACCGTGGATTGAGTTTGCCTCGTTTACCAAATCGAACCACACCCTTCCAGGGTGAGACTTTAAGTAAAACCCGGTCCCCGACCTGAAATTCCAACGGTTTCCTACGCTTATCCGCGCATGCTTTCTGACGGTCGCGTGCTGCCGCCATGCGTTGTCGTATTTGTGCAATCTTTTCTGTGGCGTCCACTACAATCTCCGGACCCGTGATCTGACTATCCCCCACCTCTGCCCAACAGAAAGGTGACCGGCATTTACGCCCGTACAATGCCTCGAATGGAGCGGCTTGTATGCTGGTGTGATAACTGTTTTTGTATGAGAACTCCACCAAAGGGAGGTGCTTTTCCCAGCCGTTGCCGAAATCAATAACACATGCCCGAAGCATGTCTTCAAGAGTCTGGATCGTGCGCTCAGACTGCCCATCCGTCTGAGGGTGGTAAGCTGTGCTCATGTCTAATCGAGAGCCAAAATCTTTGTGCATTGCTTGCCATAGTTCTGACGTGAATCGTGCATCGCGATCCGAAATGATAGATGTGGGCACCCCGTGCCTCGAGACTATTTCCTTTACGTATAGGTCTGCTAGTGTGGAAAACTTGTCTGTTTCTTGGATGGCTAGGAAGTGAGCAGACTTGGTGAGTCGATCCACGATCACCCAAATAGTATCGTTCCCACGCTGGGATCTAGGTAGGCCTGTAACAAAATCCATGGAAATCTCTTCCCATTTCCACTGTGGTATCCTGGGTTGTTGAAGTAGGCCCGCTGGTTTCTGATACTCCACTTTGACCTTTGCACAAGTCCAACACTTGCTGACGTAAGTAGCAATGTGGGCCTTCATGCTAGGCCACCAATATGTTGTTTTGAGATCGTGGTACATCTTATCCGACCCTGGATGTACCGAGTAGCGGGACTTGTGAGCTTCGTCCATTACCAACTCGCGTAAACCGCCATAAAGTGGGACACAAATACGCCCCGTTACATAGTAGGCGTCGTCTTCCTTTTGTTCTAATCGTTGCCTCGAACCATGTAAAGCTTCAGCCTTTATGTTTTCTGGTTTCAATGCTTCCACCTGAGCATCTCGTATCTGTGCAGGAAGACTGGACTGAATAGTGAGCTGCAAGGCTCGTACGCGTCTAGGTAGAGTGTCTTTCCGACTGAGAGCGTCAGCCACAACATTGGCTTTGCCTGGATGGTACTTGATGGCGCATTCGTAATCATTAAGTAGCTCGACCCATCGTCGTTGACGCATGTTCAATTCCTTCTGCTTGAAGATATGCTCGAGACTCCTGTGATCGGTGTAAATTGTGCACTTGGTACCGTACAGGTAGTGTCGCCATATCTTGAGCGCGAAAACAACAGCTCCCAGCTCTAAATCGTGCGTCGTGTAGTTCCGTTCATGAACCTTGAGTTGACAAGAGGCGTAGGCAATAACCTTATCACGTTGCATCAATATACAACCAAACCCCTGTATCGATGCGTCACAATAGGCCACAAAATCATCTGTGCCTTCTGGCAATGAGAGAATAGGTGCGCTGCAAAGCCTATCCTTTAAGTACTGAAAAGCGGTTTCCTGGGAACCTCCCCAACGGTAGGTGACACTTTTCTGTGTCAGCATAGTAAGCGGCCGTGCGATCTTCGAAAAGTCTTTGATGAATCGTCTGTGATACCCCGCCAACCCAAGAATTGGCGTATCTCTGTTGGTGTACGCGGTGCAGGCCAGTTCCTGATCGAATCTACCTTGGATGGATTGACATGAATCCCATCCCTGTTCACCACATGGCCTAAGAAGTGGACTTCAAGAAGCCAGAAGTCGCATTTTGAAAACTTGGCGTACAGTTGTTCCTTTCGAAGAAGTTCCAAGATAAGACGCAGGTGCTGCTCGTGTTCCTCCTGACTCTTGGAGTAGATCAGGATGTCGTCGACGAAAACGATGACGAACTTGTCTAGATAGGGTTTGCACACCCTGTTCATAAGATCCATGAGAACTGCAGGCGCGTTCGTAAGCCCAAATGGCATGACTAGGAACTCGTAATGGCTGCAGCGTGTTTTGAATGCTGTCTTGGAGACGTCCTCATCCCGGACTCTCAGCTGATGATAACCAGACCTTAGATCAACCTTGGAGTAGTAACTCGACCCTTGTAACTGGTCGAATAAGTCGTCAATACGAGGAAGAGGATAACGGTTCTTCACTGTGACCTTGTTCAGTTCGCGGTAATCGATGCACATCCTGAAAGTGCCATCCTTCTTTTTCACGAATAATACTGGAGCTCCCCAAGGCGAAGAGCTGGGATGAATAAAGCCCTTATCCAAGAGCTCTTGTAGTTGCTTTGACAGTTCTTCCAGTTCTGTTGGAGCTAAACGATACGGTGCGCGAGCTATAGGTGCTGCTCCTGGAGCTAGCTCAATTTGAAACTCGACCTGACGATGAGGCGGTAGACCTGGTAAATCTTCAGGAAACACTTGAGGAAATTCGCGTACAACTGGATGGTCTTCCAACTTCTTTTCTTTCGCTGATGCGTCAGTAACGAGAGCCAAAATTGCGATGTGGCCCTTTCGCAAACATTTCTGAGCCTTCAAGAAAGAGGTGATGCCAACCACAGCACCACTCTTGTCGCCTTGAACTTCGAGAGGTTCTTGACCAGAACGAGGAATGCGAACAATCTTTTCTTTGCATAGGATTTCTGCTTGCTGTTGCTGCTGGCGATTCCTATTTGCAAGCCGTGGGCTCCTGAATCCTTAGCTTCATGGCCCATCTTGAGGCACCTCTGGCAACGTCCCTCGTTGCACTAACCACCGTGGTGTCTGTTGCATTTGTTCCACATTGGGTGAATTCCCCGATATCCACCCTGCCCCTGACCACCAGTAGTTTGCTGACTCGGGCTCTGGTGATCACTATTCTTGCGCTGCTGCTGTGCTTGAGACTGAACGGTAGCGGAACCCTTGCTGGAATACCCATCCCATTTCCGCTTGTGTGTCACTAGGAGTAGCGGGAGTAGCAGAAGTGGTAACGGTAGTAATAGCGCTGATACAACTAGGCAGCCTGTTCTGTTCCACTGCCCGATCCGTGAGGCGATGAGCAAGACACTGAATATCTTGGATATTGTCGAGGTTAGCCGATGTAGCATGGCTCTGAATCTCTGAGGCTAGACCCTTGAGGTACAATTCGATACGCTTGCTTGGAGGGTCCACCATGGTTGGACACAAGATGGCCAGTTCGTTCGACCGTTTCGTATAAGCTTCAATTTCTGACCCCGTCATTTTCAAATGGTAAAGCTCCACTTCCAACTTGTGGATGTCATAACGCGTGCAGTATTCCCTTTTTAATGCGTTCTTTGAATTCGTTCCAGGGGGTGGCGTTAGCAGCTGCCAACCCTAGTATCTGTAGTTACGCGTTCCACCAAGTCAGCGCAATTCCTTACCAGTGGCGTACTTGACCCTGCGAGCCTCAGGGCATTCACACATCTCGAATACTGACTCGAGCTTCCCAAACCAATGGAGTAGTCCCACTGCTCCTTCTGTGCCACTGAATGTGCTTGGACGACAGTCCATGAAGTTCTTGAATGTGCAGACAGGTTGTTGTGCGTTCTGACCCGTTGCGCGAGAAAGATAGGTCAAGGTTAAGCGCGAGAGTTGGGTCACGAGAGTAGGATCTAACATCCTAGGATAGGTTCGGAATAGCAGGTTATACCTCCTGCTTGCGCGGCTGCAAGCGCCGCAGCAACTAGTTCGATAATGGGTGCCGTCAACTGGGCTTGATTCATGTTAGCATGTCCAGACATGATCGAGTAGTAAAAGTAGCGTAAGTGAGAATGGTTCGCGAGTAGTGCGATGACAGAAGAGTGTAAGCACATAGGTGTTCTCGTGAAATAACGAATAGCAAGTAATGTAATCTAAGCATACCACGAGCAAAGTTCTATGTAATTCTAGCAAGTAGGCAATAAACATAAACCTTATTACCTAGGATGTCGAGTCTTGCACGTGGAGCGAAGCGTCGTTGTGGATCGTTGAGAGCACTGTTCTGGTTATAGCCTGGCTTTAATAAAAACGTTTTCCCATATTAAAACCAAGTTCTCTATAACCAATGGCTCTGATACCAATCTGTCACACCCCCAAAATCCACACGCGGAGTATCACCGCTTGGGAGCGTGACTGACCAGGATCAAGCCACCAATCATATAGAACGGTACATATAGTAAAAGTAATTGTCATTTAAACCAAATCAAATCCATATGAAAGGTGTTCCAAATCATAAGTAAGTTATCATTGTTTAGCGGAAGCGTATAGATAAAAACCCCTCATAAATAAGTATCAATTAACATAAGTGTTTAACAAGATAATCACGATTCCAAGCCCACAACGACCAGCTTCTCCCTGTGCAAGCTCCATGTACCTAACGACCTGCAAGGCATGCAGCAACGAGTCAACAACTAGTTGAGCGAGTTCACAGTAAACAGTTCAATAATAGTATAGTGTGAGTAGTAGTATGTTCGTTCGTTATGTCAGGTATGCGCAGATATTAGGGGATGTTCATCCCGAGTATTCTAGACTAGATTTATCTGTATCGCGGCCTACCAGGCAGGTGTGCGAAGATTAGTAAATTTCAGTTTGCGGCCTTCCAAAGGCAGGTGTGCGAAGTCAGTCATAATATCGCGGCCAACCCTTGGCAGGTGTGCGAAGATCAGTTCAATAAGTGTTACTAGTCTAGTCGTAGTTCTATCAGCGGAGTATGTACAATAGTTCATCAAATCCCATTCCCACCCGGGAACCCCATGCCTTGGCTGTGTGAACTCACCTTGGTTTGCTCGGTATGCTATGCTCTAGGGTTTATCAAACTTCTAAGTCCGTTACACACGACCTAGGATATGTTGCATATGATACGATGTAAGTGTTTGCATCAAATTAGGGTTTGCAAATCATTGATAATCAAGTAACTGTGTTTTGTGTGTTTATTGTGTACAGGATGATATCACATAGACCGATTCATACATGCCAGATCATACAGTTGCATTCAGTATCATACGATTATATACAGAATCATACATCACGTAAATAGTTATTCGTATTCACATAATTCATGCGTCGCGTCTTTGATCACACAGTTTAATCTAACGTGAATATTAACCTAATTGCCACTGTTAACGTACTTAACATATAACCACATATTATCATACAGGATTCTGATCTTGGCATCCTAATTCATTCTGTCTCTTCAAGTATTATTTGAATTCAGGACATGTATCATCACTATACTTCAGATCATATACTCAATCAAAACTCAGACAGTTCAATATTGAAAGTCGAATCTTGCATACATTCATTAAACTCAGACATCATGTAAAAGCATATAACTTCTGACCCAAAGGCACAAAGCATAACTCAGACAAGCAATCCCTAGTGAAACTCAGACTATGTGTGTTTGCATTATAAAGTTTGGACATGGCGCATGCATTAAGAAGTCGGAGTTGCGCATGAGTTAAAAGGAGACGGAATGCGCATATGTTGAAAAGGTCAGACACCCCTTTGTGTTAAACAAAGTTCGGACCTTTGGTGATAACAAAATTCGGACCAACCTTGTATGCTTTAAAACTCGGACACTATGCACTCTCATGTAGAAGATCGGACAACATTACAAGTATAAAATTCGGACATATCTATGTACAAAGTCGGACCAAGACTACTTAAATCAAAACTCGGACCAATCCTACTTCATTCAAAACTCGGACCACTCTACTTCATCCAAAACTCGGACCCTTTGTTACATTATAAAGAATTCGGACCACCCCTTGTTCACTAAAACTCGGACATCACATGACAAGGAAACTCGGACCAAGGGTGTGTGGATTAAAAGTCGGACTAGGGCTTTGGAGTCAAAAAGTTCGGACCCTTGTCCCTTAAAAGGTCGGACATGGTGGTCTTGGGGTTAAAAGTCGGACCCCATCTCTTGTTTGCCAAAATTCGGACTATGTGAAACAATAATCATCGAGCAAAACTTCAGTTTCATAAGTATCAGTTACATTTTGGTTTCTAACGCGATCAGAAAAACCCTAACACATATACTTGCATCGCAGAATTCATATTTAATCACTCGATTGATCAACAACAAACAATCCTTTCATGAATCATCTATCGGCATACAACTTGTCATATTCAGTTCTCTATAAACAGAATCAATAAGCACAGAAACATCACATACAGAAACTAGGGTTTACATGCATCAATCAATCAACAATCAATCACAAACAATGATTAAACAATTACCTTGATTTGCTTCTAGATGGATTGGTAATCAAACTTGATGCAAAAGAACTTGTGAATCCAAGAATGATGAGAAGATGGTTGTAGAGAGGATTAGGGAATGTGAGGGTACGTGTTTTGATTCTTGTGGTGATTAGTGAATGATTAGGGAATAAGATTAGGGTTAAGTATGATTCACATTTCACTAATAACTCTTTACACCCTTAATTAATAGATTTTACAATAGTACACCATCTCAAACAGTTTCACAGTTTCACCACCAAGTTTATGCATTTGACAAATCTATCACAATTAACACATAATCATGCATAATCACACAATATACTTCATTGTATTAAAACATTACAGTTCCATAGCCAATTATTTGTGCAAATAATTAACTACACCAACAATGAACGTGCAATAAATGCGAAATAGAAATCCTGGAAATTCGAGTTGTCACACTAGCTGTTTGAACTAAGGCTAGGGCAAGTTTTTCAAGGGGAGGATATTTGGTCTCAGCCAATTTTAAAGTTTTGCTGAAGAAGTAAACAGGTACCTGAGTCGTGTTTCGTTCGATTGTGAGGACTGAACTTATAGCCTCTTCAGCAACTGATAGATAGACTGAAATCAGCTCTCCCGTTTCTGGAGCTGCAATGTCTGGCAAGGAAGCCAGGTGTTGTTTCATCTGGTTGAAGGCTTCCTCAGCCTCATCAGTCCACTTGAAATCCTTCTTATCAGAACAATTTTTAAGTGTTTTGTAGAAGGGTAGGGACCTTTCGGCCAACTTGGAAGTGAAACGCTTCAAGGCAGCAAGTTTCCCGTTTAAGCTTTCAACCTCTTTTTTGGTTTTTGGTGGCTTGGCTTCGAGGACAGCTTTTACTTTGTTTGGGTTGGCCTTGATGCTTTGTTTTCCGACGATGTGACCCAGGAATTTTCCTTCTTCGAATCCAAATGAGCATTTTTCAGGGTTAAGTTTCATGTTAACCTTTCTGAGATTTTTGAAAGTTTCTTGGATGTCATCAAGCATTTGATACTCCGTCTTGCTTTTGATCACCAAGTCGTCGACATAGGCTTCCATGTTTTTGCCAATTTGACTTGCAAAAGCCTTGTCCACCAAGCGTTGGTAGGTTGCTCCGGCGTTCTTTAGTCCGAAGGGCATCTTCTTGTAACAGAAGATTCCTTTATCAGTGTAGAACGCCGTCTTTTCTTCGTCTTCCTCTTTCATGAGTATTTGATGATACCCTTTGTAAGCATCGAGAAAGCATTTGAAAGGGTAACTGGAGAGCGAGTCGAACTTGAGGTCAATTTCTGGTAGTGGATAGCAGTCCTTAGGACAAGCTTTGTTGAGATCTTTGAAGTCTATGCACATTCTCCAAGAGTTATCTGGTTTCTTGACCATAACCGGGTTTGCAACCCATGATTGGTACTTGACTTCTCGGAAAATGTCACCAGATACAAGCTTCTCAACCTCCTGACAAGCAGCCAGGCTTCTTTCTGGTGCTAAGCTTCTTTTCTTTTGGACCACAGGTTTGACATCGGGTGGTATTCTTAACTCATGTTCAGCAATACTTCGGGGGATTCCCGTCACATCTTCCGGACACCAAGCGAAGACATCGCTGTAATGTGTCAACAACTTTTCCAAATAAGAGAGAGTTTCTGGTGAAAGGCTTGGGTTGACCCTTATTCTTTGTTCAGGGTACTTAGGATTTATGATAAGCCTTTGCTTGTCTTCTTCGCTTCTGTGACTTTCGCCTTCAACCATGTAGGCCTCTTGAGAGGGTTGAAGGATTGCTATCCCCCTCTCGGTTGGGAATTTTACCGTGCCATGACCAACAGACACGACCATGAAGAAGGCACATTGCCCCGGTCTTCCTATGATCACATCATAATTTGAAGGTATTTGATAACCACAAAGGTGAGTGGCTGGATTCTTTTCTTCTGACCTTCACTGAAACAAACATCCAGCGTCAGTTGCCCTAAAGGCTTAAGGGGTATATCAGCAATGCCTTTTATAGATGTTCCAGAGGATTGAAGCCTTGAACGTTCTTCGTTACTCAAGCGGTTGAAGAACTTTTCGAACATGATTTCGGTAGCTGCCCCAGTGTCTATGTATGCCCTATGCGTTTCCAATGTTCCAATGGTAGCCTCCACGACGAGAGGGCTTGAAAGAGGGCCTTTTTCTGTTGGGGGAAAGAAAACACATTGAAGCTCCCAAGCTTCCAACCGCTGCCTTTTATGAGGAACCTTTTCATCAGAGTTCACCATATTGACTTCGTTTCCCTTGCCTTCAGCCATTTTGTCTCGAACCCCTTTTACTAAATGGGCGAGTTCTCCTGACTTAACAGCCTCTTCAATTCTTTTCTTGAGCTGGAAGCAATCGTTGGTGTGGTGACCCTTTTCTTCATGAAACTCGCAGAACTGTGTGGAGTTTTCATTTTTTCTGCTTTTGGAGAGAGGCCTAGGGGGCCTAAAGTTCTGCTTGACTTCTTCTGTTGCAAGGATTTCTTGAGGAGTCTTTGAGAGGGGTGTGAAGCTAATGCCTTTCTCCCTGGTTGGAGGGTTCCGGCCTTCAGACCTTCGATGGTCTGAACCCTTTTGTCGCCTGTCATAGGAGTTGTAATTCCCTCTTTTTCTGACTGGGCTATTACTTCGCCAGCTAGACCCTCTTTTCCTTTGTTCTTTGATGTCGACCGCCTCCTCTCCCCGGATGTGGGCTTCTGCCCTTTCAAGGGCTTCTTCCAAGGTCTTAGGCAGGGACTTGTTGAAATCTCTCGTGAGGTATTTCGAAGTGATAGCGTTCATGAAACCGGCTACCCTCATTTTTTCATCTGCCCCTACATAGGTTAGACCTTCCTTTTTGTATCGTTCAATAAATTCACGGAGACTTTCATTGTCACGTTGTTTTATTTGAAAAATGACTGTTGCATCTTTGACATATCGTCTCTGCTGGGAGAAGTTGGCCAAAAAACCCTTGCTAAGGTCGTCAAAGCTTCGAATGCTTCGAGCAGGTAAATCGTTGAACCAGATCCTGACAGATCCGATAAGGGTTTGCATGAACATTAGACAACATTCAGCGTTTGACCATTTCTCTATCCTTGCTGCACCGGTAAAGATCTGAAGATGGTCCTCTGGGTCCTCAGACCCATCATACGTTCTGATGTGGGACGACATCTTGATCTTTGTTTGAAAATCATAATCGGCTATTTGTTGTGAGAAGCATGAAAGGTTACTTGGCTTGTAGGGTTTGGCCAAGTCTACTTCGACCCTTGTACCCACATTATTATTACCATTGTTGTTCCCTTGAGTGGCTAGCACTTGATTGATGAAGTGTTGCCACGGGAAACTGGCCATCATCTGAGTCATCATCTGGGACATAGGGTTGAAACCTTGGAGGCTTCTGGATGTGATTGGGCAGCTAACTCCAAGAGGGATGCTCATTACCGCACTTCGTGCCAATGGAAGCACAGACAGGGCTTGTTCCCACGAATTGGCGGTAGAGGCTGGAAAGCTTGATATTGGGGAATGTAGGAGCTGATCTAAAGTCAGCTCATGGCCCAGAGGAGCACCACTTGTAACTGGATGAGACGAAAAGAGGGGATATGTTGTAGGATTTGTCATGGTAGATAAATATGGAACGGGGTTTGGAGGATTACTGGGGCCGGCTTCATTCCTGGTTGTAAAAGGTGGAATGGGAGGTCCGGGAGACAGTGTTGGTTCAGGTTCATCATAGTCTAGACGAATCCTCACTCCCTTGTCCTTTTCTTTGTTCACATACTGGATCTAGAAGGAGTTGGAGTGTTAAAAGTGAGAAACTCGGGTGTGCTCCCCGGAGTTGAAAAAGAGGTGGGAATAGCCACATGAGCTTGGCTGCTACCCGGAGTTGAAGTGTTTGGTACCTGGTTCACTTCACCCGGGGATCCACTTTCGGACATGGCAACTTTAAGAGAGAAGAGCTACACTACTAGGTCTTTTTTGGGGAGAAATAGCGGCGTAGCCATACGGTGGGTGCCAACTTGTTGAGACAACAAATAATAGACCAAAGATAGTAGCAATGGTGGTTAGGCAGAAGGGTTAAAGGGTTTAACCTTCCCTAACGCAGGTCGTGGGGTCCCCCCCACGTTTGCAAGACGTGGAAGGAGGTTCACTAGTTTATTTTTCTTGTTTGAAGATCCAATTCTGAAGTGTTGTTCAGAAAAGGATTGAGGAACAAAAAGAATAAGTGTAATTTGAATGTGAGTGAGAGACACTTGAGTGAAGCAAGTGTACGATGTGAAGGACCAGAGTTTGAGGAAGCAAATCTGATCGGAATGTCCTCTCTTGATAAATGAAGTGTCACTTATATAGGAGAAGACATCTCCCAAAGAAGTATTCATTTGACTAGTGAACTAGCTTGCAGCGAGGGGCTTACTCTTTCGGGGGTTGAAGACTTTTGACCCCTGGATAATAGCATGTACTATGTGGACCTGCATTGCTTTTACGGCTGTGGTTGGTGAGACTGTTTGGGGATGTGACTTGTTTACTGTTCCCGTATTACTTTACTCTATCTTCTCAGCTTTTTCAACCATTAAACCTTTTAACCTTTTGGACGTTTACATAATTGGTCATTTTATTTGGTCTCGGGCTACCCCCGTCATCAATATTAATTTAGGTGTGATATGGTTAAGGTTTTATAATGGTGGTGTTTAATAGATGATGTGATTCCGGTGTCATAAATGTTATTTTAATATGAATAGAGACGACAATAGAAAAATATGTAACATTGATACAAGGTTGGGATTTATGGCACATGCTTGTTCACTACTATTTTATTTCAAGTACCAACAAACCCTTGTGGGTCAAGAGGGTAACACCCTATGCAAAACCCCCTCATTGCCTAGTAGGCGAGTGAAGCTTATGGTGGAGATCTTTTTTGTTATGCGTTAAAAGATTATTGTAATTTGCTTTGGATTTGCATGGTTGATGAAAAGTTGCATGAAACTCAATTGGTATCAGAATGGGTGTCTAAACCTATTAGGATGATATGTCCAATATTGCAAATCTACTAAAATGTTGTAATTTTTCATGATGCACATGAATATAACAATGCATTGGACACCTTTAATGGTATGTCCAAGCTCATTACAACGGTTCACAAAAATTGCAAAGTGATAGTGTTGTAATTGTAATTGGTAACTACAAAATCAATGATAGTTTTCTAAAAGGTAAATACATAAACACAGTGTGCAAATTAACTATATATTAAAGAGAAAGGTCGGTGGGACCTTTCTCTTTAAACCTTCATCTTTTAGTAAATATACATACTAACCCTCAATCTTTAACTACTTTTCTTTTTTAACCTTCAATATATGACAACCTTTATATATTGTGATAATACACTAATTTATATGAAACCTAATAATAATAACCATTAACATTCTCATAATGATTTATATAAAACGTAATAATAATCATTTACAATTTTACATTCTCATAATCTTTTGTTTAGAAAAACAAAACAACATTAATCAAAATACTTTACAACTATTACGAAACTAGAGCAATTCTTACTTTTTTGTCATAAATCTTAACAAATATATTTGAAGTAAATTGAGCAGTTCTTACATATCTTTTTATTTATTTCTAACCAAGTTATTGTTACTAACGCAATATGTATAACAAAGGAAAAAACGCGTCACATCACGTGTGAGCATCACACGATAATGTCATCATCGTATCCCATGTAACGAAGTTACAGGCGTGACGTTGCCGCCGCAACGCGCGGCACCGGCTAAAATCTAGTGTTAATGATATTACAAGTCATTATATTTTACATGACGAGTACCAAACAATGTTAAAAAAATAGCACACTTCGTAAAAATTAACAAACTAACAATATTTAGCAAATCAGACAAAAAGATACAAACCTAAAACTTAAACAAACATCAAATCTTTGAACTCGTAATCATTAGCTTTGTCATCTAAGGAAAGTCGTCATTACGAGAAAAGCGCGCATATGATAAAAAAGAAGATAAGAGAAGAAGACGATTCCATTTCGGTCTCTGTTATATAAATAAAGATGATAAAATGACATAATTATCCCTAAAACGATATAAATAATATTAACACAACCCATTGAAACACCCCATGCAAATTTAATATAGGCTGTGGTCAAAAGAAATTCTTCGTTAATAAGACATGCCCCTCTTCAAGTATGACCAATGGGTTTTGGGTGCATTGATGTGGAGCATATGAAAACTCAACAACTAAGCATGTTCTTATGAAAGTAGTACTAAAATGGCTGACCTCTTAGAAGTCTCCACCGAAACAACAAAAAAACAAACTCATAAGATTCTGGATAGGTAACCCATCATCAGAAAATAAAAAAATATTAGTGATACGAGAGACTTAGCGATTCGATTGCTCGTCTTAAAAAAAATACCTTTTAAGGTAATCCCTCATTTATACATGCACATAGGAGGGCTTATATAAAAAGGTTATAAATATCCTACCTAGTACCTACATTAAGAACCTTAATATTTTCCAAATTCACATGATGTCGAAAGTTGATATTAAATTAATAATACATTATTATTATTATCATATTACTTATCTAAGTTGCTTTCATATAAACAACCATATCCGGATAAAATCAACCAACAATTTGAACATTTGTGGCAAACGCTATAATGACTAGCGACTACACTCTTATCCTCCCTCCATAAGTGTGTTCACGCATGATTGGTGGAAGCCGACTCACGAAACCACACGTGCCATGCACGTCCGACAAAACAAACCCATACCGGGTCAAGTCACACCCGACTTCCAACGTGGCACACCACTTAAAGCCCGTATAATATCCACGCGGCACACCTTCAATTGTTTATCTGTTCCCCCTAACCGGGTCAAGTTAGACCCGATAGCCGACGTGGCATACCATTTATGACCAAATAATATCCACGTGGCACACCTTCAATTGTTCCTTCTTTATCCATCGAAAAATCACCCACACCGGTTGTTTGTTATACATACTTTTCTAGAGAGAGAAAATAGAGAAATTGTTTGTAGATTGTTGATGATACCGGAGACATATCTAGGGTTTGTGAAATCTGAATCGGATTACATCAATTGATTGTGATATTTAGGTCGAATTCGTGCTATATAATTGAGAAATTGTATGGAGATGATGCCGTACACATATCTAGGGTTTGTGAAATCTGAATCGGATTACATCAAACACATCTATTGATTGTGAACTTTAGGTCGAATTTGTGCTATATAATGGCGACGCCATTGACCGGATTGCAGCACCGGGAGGTAGGCGGTGGTGGTGTGGCGGTGATGGCGGCCTCCGGTGGAGGAACGGTGAGCCAGATCGATCCGTCTGGTGGTGGAAAACCGTCGAAGAAGCAGAGTTCGCCGGTGCATATCTTTTTGTACTTTCATAAAGCGATACGGTCGGAGCTCGATGCGTTACATCAGTCCGCTATCTATTTTGCTACTAATTCTCATGTGGAAATTGAGCCGCTGCTGAAGCGGTATCACTTTCTTCGGTCGATTTATAAGCATCACTGCAATGCTGAAGATGAGGTTTGTGTGCTAATTGTTTTGAATTTGTTTGTTTTGGAAGTAAATATTGTTGAATCATGTGAACTATGTGTTTAGGTTTGTTTTGTTATATCTGCTTCTGTGTATAATTTGGCTTAGTTGAGGAATAACTGGTGGTTAATAATACATTTGTGGTGGTGTGTTAAGCAAGGTAAATTTTTTGAAATGACAACATGTTGCAACTTTAGGGATGTAAGTATGTGCATATTCACGGTTGTGATTGGACTGTGTAGAAATGTATTAGATGTGTTTCATGCTAGTTTTTGATAGTGTTGATGATTTGGTTGGGGGAATATATGCTGGAATTGGTGCTGGATAGAATCGTCTTGCGAATTTCTGAAAATAGCTGTAAAGACGAGATACTACTCTAGCTTCTAGCGATAGAGCTAATGTTTGCAAACAATTGGTTGTTAATCATCAAAACAACCGGATTCTGATTTAATTGGTGTTCAATTAGGAGGGAGGGATTGGACAACCTGACATCTTTTTGGTGTCCCTGAACGTCAAATCTGTATGGTTTATGCGGGAAGCTAATGAAAAGGTTTATGTTCGGTTCATGCCCAAGAGTTTAAGGTAATTCACCTAATGTGGTTATCACAATCATGGGCAGCCCAGAAACATTTATAGGATATGAATTAAAATGGTCACAGATGATGCTGTAGGTTGGATATTACCAGTTCTGAATTGAAGAATCATAGTCAGAAGCAGCCTTATCATGGATAAAATGGAGAAAGGTGTTAAGACTTAAGATGGTTCAGTCATATTTAATGTTGGTTAATGTTATGGGGTAGGAACTAGGTAGAGTGATGATAGTAATATAAATAGAAAAACTCTAGGTCAGGATGTCCAAAATTTAACATCAATTACATCAGTTATGCAGGACGTAACTGTTTTTGGGATTATATTACATTGTGTGTCTCATCATACCAAAAATAGGAAGAGCATATGAGTGCTAAGATAAGTCGAGACTGTTATCTTTTTCGTGTCAGTAATACACTTTTTGGGGAAAGATAATTAGAAACTGGATACAGACTTAGGAGAGAGATACCGCCAAGCAAGTTGAGTTCTATGGGAATTGGGATATTGTTTGGTAGTATTTTTGTTCATTTTTTCCTTGAAAAGTGACCATTGTTTTAACGTGTGTATGGGGTAATTCTTTCCTTTTTATTAGCCCATACATCTTGACATTGTGGCAATTAAGGAGTAGGATTTCTGATCTTTTGGTACTTTCATAGAAGCATGGGAATGTGCTTGCGCTGGTTTTGGCACACATGTTAAATAAAATAAATACAGTAACTTAACAAGGAAAGCGCTTGAGTATTTTTGTTAGGTAATAGAAAATAATCGATCAAAGTAGTCGCTCTTTGACAATCTTTGTAGACGCCCTTCATTAAAACAATGTTAAACTAATATTGCGAGTCTTACAAAAATAATTAGATTAAATTGGCAACCTTTTGGCATTAAAAGAGTCTTGACTACTGTAGCATTTCGTTTTTAAGGTAGTTTCTTATTGCCAGATCTATGCTATTTCCTTATAGTGTACTTAGCATAATTAGTTTCCAGTTTGTTTTGATCTATTTCTGGCACTTTGCCAGCGGTAAACTGCCACCGAAACATAACTTACCAGATGTGTCCCATTCAAATGATAAATGTCTGCTTGCGAACATTATACAAATAAATCTAGAATAAGAAGTTTCCTTTTTTCTTATGAAGAGATTAATCTTCTGCAAATTGAGTTTAGTAACTTTATATTCATGATTATTATTTGGAAAATGGCACATAAAGTAACTTTATTTCTTAAGTTTTAACTAAAGCAACATGTGCACTTGCATATGGTTTTAATCTTCTACTCTTTGGTCGAAAGGGCAGAGTTGCACTTCCAACTAAGAATACTACTACTTTACATAAGAAGATTTTTTGGATTACTAATATTATATGGTTATCACTTTTGCATTGACAGGTTATTTTTCCAGCTCTTGATATTCGGGTCAAGAACGTAGCACGAACTTATTCTCTTGAACATGAAGGCGAAAGTGCCATTTTTGATCAACTCTTTACATTACTAGATTCCGATATGCAAAATAAAGAAAGCTTTAGAAGAGAATTAGCATCCTGCACAGGAGCCCTTCAAACATCAATTAGCCAGCACATGTCCAAGGAAGAGGAACAGGTAATTCCATTTAACCTACTAGTTTTTTTTTTTTTTTTTTTTTTTTTTTTTTTTTTTTTTTTTAATAAAGTAATAAAACCACTAATGGTTTTCTTTTCTAAATCTTGTAGGTCATACCCTTGCTTGTTGAGAAATTTTCATTTGAAGAACAAGCGTCATTAGTCTGGCAGTTTTTATGCAGCATTCCCGTAAACATGATGGCGGAGTTTCTTCCATGGCTTTCAGCCTCTGTATCTTCTGATGAACGCCAAGAAATGCGTAGTTGCTTATGCAGAGTAATCCCAGAAGAAAAGCTTCTTCAACAGGTGATTCTTTAACAAATGATTATATATCTATATTTAGAGTAAAATGAAATTTTCGTCCAATGGTTTGGCCAGTTTGTAATTTTTATCCAAAAGTTTGTTTTTCGCATCTGGATCTAAAAGTTTTGAAATCTTGCCATTTTCATCCGGCTCGTTAACTCCATTCATTTTTCTTTGTTAAGGCAGGGTATTTTTTGTCATTTCTTTAACATAAAGGGCAATTCGGTCTTTTTCACTTTCTGTACAAGCATTTAGCATAATGTACAAGTATTCAAAAAAGACGAAAATACCCTTAAGTTAACAAAAAAGACAAAAATACCCCTGCCTTAACGGAGAAAAATAGATGGAGTTAATGAGTCGGATGAAAATGACAAGATTTCAAACCTTTTGGATCCAGATGCGGAAAAAACAAACCTTTAGGCGAAAGTCGCAAAACTGGCCAAACCGCAGGGACGAGTATGGCATTTTACTCTTGTATTTAATGGTATAACAAAGGTTCATTCACTCATTCCTGTCTGACAAATTATATATTCATGTAATTAAAGATTATATTCACCTGGATGGACGGTGCCAATGCTATCAAGAAGCGAAAAAATATAGAAGATGATGTCGCGTATAATTGTTCTCCAATTGCCGAAGGAAATTGTGCATGTTCATCTTCCCGACCCAGAAAACGAGAATCTGTAATGAGTTCTTCAGATTCACCTCTTGGTTGTCCTATTGATGAAATATTGCACTGGCACAAGGCTATTAAAAAGGAATTAGTTGATATAGCTGAAGCTGCTAGAAGGATACAATTATCTGGAGATTTTTCAGATTTATCTGTATTTAATAAGAGACTGCAATTTATTGCAGAAGTTTGCATATTCCATAGGTACCGCAACATAACATAGCATAGCATAGCATAACATCCTTTCGTTATTTTTAATGTTTCTGATAATGCGCCTGAATTGATACTATTTCTTTTACACTTCCGGTGCAGCATCGCAGAAGATAAAGTAATATTCCCTGCCGTAGATGCTGAGCTGTCATTTGCCCAGGAGCATGCAGAAGAAGAAAGTGAATTCGGCAAATTTAGATGCTTAATTGAAAATATTGAAAATGATGGAGCAAACTCATCTTCATCTGAATTTTGTTCCAAATTGTGCTCACATGCTGATCATATCATGACTATCATTGATAACCACTTCAAAACTGAAGAACTTCAGGTGACCTTACACACAAAAAAGACATATTTTCAGTATTTTATATTTTTACCTTCTGCTATTGACTTTTCTTGTTCCACGCGTAGGTTCTCCCACTTGCGCGCAAACATTTTAGTCCCAAAAAACAACGGGAGCTTTTATACCAAAGTCTATGCGTGATGCCTTTGAGATTAATCGAGTGTGTGTTACCATGGTTGGTTGGATCACTTACTGAAGAAGAAGCAAAATCATTTCTTCATAACATGCATATGGCAGGTTTGTTTGTTTACTTAAGAGTAAAATCTTATTTTCTTCCCTGAGGTTTAACCACATTTGCGACTTTCGTCCCTGAGGTGCCATTTTCATCCAAAAAGTTCGAAATCTTGCCATTTTCTTCCTTGAGGACCAAATTTCGAGGGATGAAAGTCGCAATAATTTGCCAAACTCAAGGATGAAAATGGCTATAAAACGCAAACCCGAGGGACTAAAAAATTCACAAAAAAGTCATTTTGGATGGAACAAGCAAAAATGACTAAACCTCAGGGACGATTTTGGCATTATACTCGTTTACTTATCTTGAAATTAACTTCTCAAATTGGTATATCATTTGTTGCTAGTTAATGATTTTTTTTTTTAATTTGTGCTGTTTTGGTTAGCCCCTGCTTCAGATATTGCTCTCGTCACACTTTTTTCGGGTTGGGCTTGCAAGGGCAGACCACGGGAAACATGTCTGTCTTCCGCTGTAACCGGCTGCTGCCCCGCAAAAGCATTTTTAGAAGAAAACGGCGATTCGGGCCCACCCTTTTGTCCCTGCAACCCGCCAACCAAACGACCCAATTCCACTTCGCGAAAAGAAAGCAACGGTTTTGGTACTCCCGGAACCCTAACCGTTCAAGTAAAACAGTCGTGTTGTGTTCCCGGGCTCGGAATGAACAGTAGCAAATTGGGAGCGGGCTCCACGAAATCTTTACGGTCGTTATCTTTTGGCCCATCTGCTCCCTCTTTAAGTTCCAGTCTTTTTAATTGGGAAACGGGGATAAGTTTAATTGATGAGGGTACGGGTCGGCCAATAGATACAATTTTCAAATTTCATAAAGCAATTCGGAAAGATTTGGAGTTCTTAGACGTTGAATCGGGAAAACTAAACGACTCAAATGAGAGTTTTTTACGTCAATTCAATGGTAGATTTCGTTTATTATGGGGTTTATATAGAGCGCACAGTAACGCAGAGGATGATATAGTGTTTCCTGCATTAGAATCAAAGGAAACTTTACATAACGTGAGTCACTCGTATACCTTAGACCACAAGCAAGAAGAAAAGCTTTTTGAGGATATATCAACTTCACTTTTCGAACTTTGTGAACTTCACGACAAAAGCAATTCCGTTTCTTCAAATTGTAATGATACGTTGAGAGATTACAGTGAATTGGCGACTAAGGTTCAGGGGATGTGCAAGTCCATTAGAGTGACACTGGATCAGCATATTTTGCGTGAAGAACTTGAGCTTTGGCCTTTGTTTGATAGACACTTTTCTGTTGAGGAGCAAGATAAGCTAGTGGGCCGAATTATCGGTACTACGGGTGCTGAGGTGTTGCAATCGATGTTGCCATGGGTGACATCCGTACTTACTCAGGAGGAACAGAACAAAATGATGGACACATGGAAGCAAGCTACTAAAAACACAATGTTTACTGAGTGGCTGAATGAATGGTGGGAAGGATCTTCTTCATCTGCAGAGGCATCACCGTCTGAATCAGATAAAAATATTTCACAAGGTTTGTTATTTTGAGTTTTGAAAAACAAAATTCAAATTCTTATCGAGTAAAATGCCATTTTCGTCCCTGAGGTTTGATCACTTTTGTGACTTTCGTCCAAAAGTTTATTTATTTATTTATTTTTTCACATTTGGATCCTCAAGGTTTCCAAATCTTGCCAGTTTCATCCAACTGGTTAACTCCATCCATTTTTAACGTTAAGTCGGGTGTTTTCGTCCTTTAACCTATTGGTAAAATGCCATTTTCGTCCTTTAACCTATTTGTTCATATTATTCATATGAAAACGGCAAGATTTGGAAACCTTGAGGACCCAGATGCAGAAAAAAATCATTTTGGATGAAACTCGCAAAAGTAACCCAACTATAGACGAAAACAGCGGTTTACTCATTTTTATTTGAGGAAAACCAACGTCTAATAAAATTGATTCGAGATAATTTAACCCCGTAACCAGTCAAAATGATCGACATGGCAGCTGGCATATCGGTCACTTTAGACTGTTAACTTCTTTGTTGATGTGACACTTGAAAACCGGTTGTTACCTTAAATCAGAATTTTTGAAACTTCGATGTGTTTTTTAGTTTAAGTATGTTTTTCCATTATTATAATGATATTTGTACATGTAGGATCTGAATCACATGAAGCCTTAGATTCAAATGATTATACCTTCAAGCCTGGGTGGAAAGATATATTTCGGATGAATCAAAACGAGCTTGAATCAGAGATAAGAAAAGTTTCTCGGGATCCAACTCTTGATCCCAGAAGGAAGGCTTATCTCATTCAAAACCTTATGACCAGGTGTGTTTATCTTTTTATTACGAGTAAAATACCATTTTCGTCCCTGAGGTTTGGCCAGTCCAGCGACTTTCGTCCAAAGGGTTTGTTTTTCCGCATCTGGATCCAAAAGGTTTGAAATCTTGCCATTTTCATCCGGCTCGTTAACTCCATCCATTTTTGTTCGTTAAGTCAGGGGTATTTTCGTCTTTTTTTTATTTAGCAAGGTATTTTGAATACTTGTACATTATGCTAAATGCTTGTACATAAAATGAAAAAGACCGAATTGCCCTTTAAGTTAACAAAAAAGACAAAGATACCCCTGTCTTAACGGAAAAAATGGATGGAGTTAATGAGCTGGATGAAAATCGCAAGATTTCAAACCTTTTGGACCCAGATGCGGAAAAACAAACCTTTGGATGAAAGTCGCAAAACTGGCCAAACCTCAGGGACAAAAATGACACTTTACTCTTATATAAAAGTCTTAAGGTAGCGTTCGTTTCATGGAATGGAATGGAATGGAATTAGGAAGTTTTTCTTTGTAAAATTGATCTTGGTTGGGGGAGGGAGGAATTTGAAATCCCATGAATTTCTTTAATCAATGAAATTTGTGACTATTTCAACATTCCTTAGAAATCCTTCACTCTAATGAAGGAATGGAATGGAATGTTGAAATAGTCACAAATTTCATTGATTAAAGAAATTCATGGGATTTCAAATTCCTCCCTCCCCCAACCAAGATCAATTTTACAAAGAAAAACTTCCTAATTCCATTCCATTCCATTCCATGAAACGAACGCTACCTAGTTTGCAAGATGGGCGGGTGGGAAATGGGCCCATTCATAAGTAAACGGGTTGAAATTGCTACCTGTCTAAATTCTATGTTCTTGTTGACTTATATATGTAATGGTCAATGCAGTCGATGGATTGCTGCTCAGCAGAAGTTACCTCAAGGAAGAAAAGGTGATATGGTAGATGGTGAAGGCGTATATGGATGCTCGCCTTCATTTCGTGATGCAGAAAAACAAATATATGGCTGTGAGCATTATAAACGCAACTGCAAGCTTCGTGCTGCTTGTTGTCAAAAGCTCTTTACATGCAGATTCTGCCATGATAATGTCAGTGACCATACAATGGACAGGTAACCCTTTTCTCTGATCAATAATAGAAAATATCCTTTATATTTCAGTCAGAGTAAAATTCCATTTTCGTCCCTGAGGTTTGGCCACTTTTACGACTTTCGTCCAAAGGTTTGTTTTTCCGCATCTGGATACAAGAGGTTTGAAATTTTGCCATTTTCATCCATAACTAACTCCATTTGTTTATCCTGTTAACTTGAAGGGTATTTTTTTTAACTAAAGTACAAGTTCATAATGCATAAGGTACAGAGATGATGTACCTTATGCATTATGAACTTGTACTTTAGTTAAAAATACTAAGATACCCTTCAAGTTAACAGAATAAACAAACGGAGTTAGTTGGGTGGATGAAAATAGCAAAATTGCAAACTTTTTGGATCCGGATGCAGAAAACCAAACCTTTGGATGAAAGTCGCAAAAGTGGCCAAACCTCAGGGACGAAAATGGCACTTTTACTAAATCTTTTTGCTGACTCATCGTATCAGGAAAGCTACCACTGAAATGATGTGTATGAACTGCTTGAAAGTTCAACCTGTTGGACCAGTCTGCTCAACTCCATCTTGCAATGGACTTTCAATGGCAAAATACTATTGTAGCTATTGCAAGTTCTTTGATGATGAAAGGTGAGTTATTAAACAGTTAAACCATCCTTCAACTCTTTGGTAGGCATGAAGATTTTCACAGGGTTTATATTTTATTTTAATTAAAATTTCAGGACTGTGTATCATTGCCCGTTTTGCAATTTGTGCCGACTTGGAAAGGGTCTGGGAATCGACTTCTTTCATTGCATGACGTGTAACTACTGTTTGGGGATAAAGTTAGTGGATCATAAGTGTCGGGAGAAAGGTTTGGAAACTAACTGCCCTATTTGCTGCGATTTTCTATTTACATCAAGTGCAGCTGTTCGAGCACTTCCTTGTGGTCATTTTATGCACTCGGCTTGCTTCCAGGTGGCTCCCTGTTACATTTTTTTCTTACTTTTTTTCTTCATAATCCTAATCGTTTTATGCTGAATTATTGTTGTGTTCACTTCTTCTAGGCGTACGCATGCACACACTACATTTGTCCAATATGCAGCAAATCTATGGGAGATATGTCGGTAAGCAAATGCCTTTCCGTCGAGTTATATTTTCTTAAATCTTTTTTCTTTTTCTTTTGGTTGACCATGAAAACCGTTCGTGAAAACTCACATGCTCCACCAATATCTAGGCTAGACAATTTATGACGGGATCCGTTAACACGGCATGACTCGAACGAAGTTAAACGGGTTCAGGCCGTAAACAGGTCGCCACATTGATGATGTTATTAAAAACATCTCAAACAGTTCAACCTGTTTCTGACACACTCAACACGTTTAACTTATCGTGTCAAATAGGTTTATGCGACACGTTTATGACTCGTTTTGATTAACTGTATATATTAATAATTGATATTAATTGGATATGGATTGCAAATTTTGGTAACTTTTATTTTATCAAATTAATTGTGTCCCTTTATTTCTTAACCATGTTTAGTGAATCATGTCAAACGTTTCGTATCATTCTTATATAACTGGTTATATATATTCGTGCTAAACGTGTTGTGTAGTGTAATAAACAAGCCATGTTCCGGTTTACTAGTCGTGTCAAACATGTCTCGTTTAACCAAATACGCCACTTTTTGCGCCACCCCTTGAAGTTTTATCTACTTCAGTTTCTGAAGTTGATGAGAATATATATGTTTTGAAGGTGTATTTTGGTATGCTTGATGCTTTAATGGCTTCTGAGGTGCTTCCAGAAGAGTATAGAAACCGCTGTCAGGTGAAGATCTTTATACTTTAGTTCCATTCAACAGATTTTTATACGCGTGCTCTCTCACTCACTCTTGCTTTAAAATCATTCAGGATATATTATGCAACGACTGTGATAAAAAAGGAAGTGCTCCATTTCACTGGCTTTATCACAAGTGTGGATCCTGTGGATCTTACAACACGCGAGTAATCAAGGTTGATTCAATCGCCGAGTGTTCAAACTAGAAGGTAAAATCATGTAAATACAGTAGAAGTGAAGATATCTTTTTGTTGCATTTCTTTTTCCTCTTTGTCCCATATATAAACGCAGGATAGCATATGATAAAACCGTCGTCGGGGATTTTCTAGGATTATGTTACAAGTGAAAGTGTACTCGGTTTTGTACTGTGGGGCGTTATTAGTTCCGGCATTTTGTTTTCTGAGCATTTGCTAAGAGACATGTTAAGTCAGTGCTTAGGCTATGTTTCATATAGTTTACTGAAACTCGATATGCTGGATATTTTGTGGTTACTTGCCAAACCGAACTCGATTTTTAAATAACGTCGCTACATTGTCCGACAGTGTCGTTTAGTTGGTTGATTTTGAGTATGAAAGATATGTTGAAACATTCTGAAAGATTTTGCCTCTATAATTAAATAGATCAACATATCTTCCCATGGTTGGTTTGATCTTTTGGAACATATTCATATTTGAGACTCTTTCGAGAGATTCCGTCTAATTATTCAATATTGTTCAAATTGTCGTGGTTCCTCTATTATTGAACCGTGTATCGACTTCTTCCCTCCTTGGGGTGCGATTGGTCCGTTGATTTTTTCTCGAGTGAAATGAGATTTCTAAAGGAATTGGTATTTGAAGGAAATGAATTTGAAATTTGTCGAAAGGATAGAAGTTGTCAAAAGAATTGAATGTGTGAGAAAACGTTAGAATTTGTCTTTGATGATGAAAGGCAGCAGCGACGACTACAATGGTGGTGGCGACAACAAGAAAGTTGGAGATTTCAATTCCTTTGGTTGAATTTCTTTTCAATTTGAAAAGAATATTGAATTCCTTTACACGAAGAAGTTTGAGTGAATTCATTTAAATTTCATTCTCAATAAAAAAGTTATTAATCCGATTTTATTGAATTCTGTGAACCGTAACCAAGCGTAACACGGTTGGTCGTGACTAAACCCATCTTCCTTTTGTGTACGCTTCTCAAGATATTTGGTGCATTTCATGCATTTAATTTGATCGAGAATAAATTATGAAAATATAACTATTTTTAGGGGCTGTTTGATAACTTCTGAATGATTAAGTGCTGAATCAGTAAGAGCTCTGAACCATTAAAGTGTTGAACCAGTAAGAGGTCTGAACCATTAAGAGTCTGTATAATGCTTAACCGTTTAGAGGCAAATGTCTGACTAATTCAGATTAGAGGTCTTAACCATTCAGACTCTGTACAAATCTTAACCATTCAAAGGCCAATGTCTGAACCATTCAGACATCTGCTCGTGAAACAAACAGTCTGAACCATTAAGTGCTAAACTAGTAAAATGTCTGAATCATTAAGAGCCTTATTAAAAGGTAAACAAATAGCCTCTTGCTTTTAATTTATATCATATATTCACATGTTTCTTTATGCAATAACACCCCTATATACTTGTAACACATTACGAAAAAGGTTTTCATATGAATTCATAATTTCATACAGAATTCTATTCTACTTAAATTAAATAACAAGTTGCCTCACTAATTAGCTAGAGTAAAATGAGTCCAAATTGAAAAACACCATCCTTATTCGTTATTTGTCGCCACCAGCCGTTGTCACCACCACCACCACAGACTCCGCTATTGTAGCTACCTGCACCGCCATCAGTGTCGCCACCTACACTGCCCCCACAATGATGCCACAACCCACCGGTCGCTGCTAGTTGTCATATCATAACATAACGAACGAAATCCGTTTTGACATTTCTTTTTCTAACATGCCCCAGTTAAACCGAGTTCTGAGCCAATTCTCCTTAAAACTTGTTTTGATTTGTATCAGTTTGATACTTTTATAAATCGACCCCTTATCTCATACCTAGAGGTGCACATATCAGGTATTTTCAATACTCAGTTCCGGGTATGGAAATGGTTCGTGCTATCGAATTGATGGGAAAAATCAGGTATTGCTATAACCAGGTACAGTTCCGTTTCCAATTTTAGTCCAAAAAAAAACTATACCGTGTGTACCAGGTTCCAGGTCAGGTATGGAACCAGTTCTTCAAGTTATGGGTATTATAATACCCTATTTTCGGGTATTGAAAACCCTGGTCCAGTTTCGAGTGTTTTTAGGGTGTTTTTTTTTTTTTAATTTTCTAGTGTGATGACCAAACCCAAACATCAATCAATCAACTATTAGAACTAAGTACTAAGTATAGGGGTGTAGAAATACATAAAAAACAATCATATTAAAGGTTCTAGCGGCTCTCTATAGCCGCTGGAAACGGCTAGATCTCGAAAAACCACAACAACGGTAATAACCAGTCCGGGTACTTTAGTACATGATTTAGGTAAAGAAAAAATTGGTCTAGTACCGGGTGCAAATCGGGTATAATTTCAGTTCCAGGTATGGAGATCCAAATGTATACCATATGCATACCCTTACAAGTAGGGTTGGTTCTAGAACTAGTTACAAAATACCCGTGGTATAAAAAATACGGTTCTAGGTATTTGGGTTGGGTACAGGTCCAGTTCCATTTCTTTGTGCACCTCTACCGTTACCTGACCTATCCTTTCGTCACTAGGTGTAAGACCCTAATACGTATTTGACTAAAAGTCGCAGCGGAAGTTCAAGCCATAAACTTTCTTTCATTATAAACACCTTAACTTAATTAAAAATTAACTTTAACATAACTCTTTCACATAAATCCATCAATCGACTTATTTACTAAGTAAAAACATAGCTTATGTTTACTACATTATATACATCAACGTTCCCGTACAATCTCACTAGTGACTCGATCCTCGATCTCTATTCCTTGATGATCCTCATGACTCGTGATTCGTACAACCTGCACTCACCACATACATTCATCACATTAGTATACAATACATAAACAAGACTCTATACATGTACACTTTCCATTCAGCTTTCTCTCTAACTTTAAGCATATCATTAGCGTATCCATTCCCTTGTGAGTCTTCAATAATGTGCCTGCATAAATCTTCGTTTTCCAGGTACATAATTAATATCATTAACACTTAACGTATCCAAAATCATACTTCATATACTCGTGCATACATCCATATCTCAATACATACATGCCTACACCCATACGTATCTTCATATATTCATAAATACACTTCTACATATGTACCTACATTTATACGTCTCTACCTTCATGCCTACGATCACACGTACTCGCATACATACACAAATACACATTTGCATACATACATACATTTCTACGCCTTCACATATATACATACTATCATACGTATCTTCATATATACATAAATACGCTTCTACATACGTAAAGGAAATTCTTAACTTAGAATCCCACATTTAGGTACCATATTACTACATATTCTTTAGGATCCCACATTTAGGTACCATATTACTACATATTCTTTAGGATCCCACATTTAGGTACCATATTACTACATATTCTTTAGGATCCCACATTTAGGTACCATATTACTACATATTCTTTAGGATCCCACATTTAGGTACCATATTACTACATATCCTTTAGGATCCCACATTTAGGTACCATATTACTACATATCCTTTAGGATCCCACATTTAGGTACCATATTACTACATATCCTTTAGGATCCCACATTTAGGTACCATATTACTACATATCCTTTAGGATCCCACATTTAGGTACCATATTACTACATATTCTTTAGGATCCCACATTTAGGTACCATATTACTACATATTCTTTAGGATCCCACATTTAGGTACCCTACCCGTCGGCGACGCCCTCTAGTTTTTGCAGTTTTCTGCAGGTTCGTTTCGTCGTCTGTACGCACTAAAACGCACGTAACTTTTGAACCGTTTACCCGTTTGACCTCCCGTTACTTCCTACATGCTTGTAAATTCACCTTCTATCATATGAACTTAAAATCCCATATCCGGATTAAGGAAACTCTTAACTTACACGCTATCGCCTTATTATTAATTTATGATTTATTCGACCCGTTCATGCCTTCATCCACAAAACTTGTTTGTTTGACCAAGACTTCTTATGAACCTAATAATGTCCACATTGTATATCATACAAGATTAAGTTATCGGATGCCTTGCATCCTCTTGACCCATTTTCGCTCAAGAGCTTATTTTGACCCGTTAAGGGTATTTGCGCATTTTAAGGTCTTTAGCTTACGACAACCATACTTCTCGCTTTCTTGCTTTTTCAAAACATTCATTTAATCAAATAGCTTGTTTGTAATCAACTTTTAAGACCATTTGCTCGTTTTACCCATCAAGGGCGTTTTTGTCAACTTCGCTCTATCCTTAACAACAAAGGACTCCCATGCATAAGTAACCAATCCTACTACTTAGCTACAGTTCTTAATCACATATACCTCGCTCGGAGATCCGTTTAATACTTCATCGGTCTCATACAATTCTTTCCTACTTGACCTCGATCATCATACTTAATTAAATTGCACATAACTTTCCATAAACAACTAAGAAGTGATTACAAAGAAATCACTTACCTCGTGCGTCCATGTTCATACTCGTTTCCTCGCCACTTTTGACCCGTTAGCCTTCCGTGCTTGATTCCGTCTCGACATGATTCCTATACTTCCATGTCATCGAAATCACATTCTTATTAGCATACATAATTGTACATGTTAACGATCATATCGATCGCATAATTCCTATTTGACTTTCATTAGTTACTTCTAGCAAGCATAATACATGTGACCAAATTCATATCATTTCAAACTCATGTAAACCATCATGTCATCGCATTAAACACACATTCGTCAAACGCGCTCCATATAACTTACCTTAATCTTACAATTAGGACAACCCGCCTAACCATCCTTCTTATACACGGTTGACTTTTAGAAGTCAACGGTCCATTTAGTTTAACTTTCGACTTATCATTATATACCCGCAACATCATAATCGACTATACGGACGACAATACATACATTTTATCATACGATTGGGGTGCGTACCATCTTTTAAGCATAACGTACAACTACTTCATGCACAATCTTCTAAATTCATACATAGTTCATCAAATCCTTCTACTAATCAACATGTGGTATTTAAAATTAAACATCATACATATTATCTTCACATTTTGTCCACTTCATCTAACAACAATTCACCATTTCTTATCCAATTTCTTTAAACACTCACACACATGTATGATTCCAAGCATTGTTAACATAAGTAAATCATCAATTTACATTACATCATCTAAAACCCACTTCATAACTACTTATTAATCACTTACAAGTGATCTAATCTTAATTTCTTCATAATTTCATCATGCTTTTGATATGTGTACTACCTTGTAAGCATAGTGTACAACTAGTTCATGCATATCCTTCTAATCTCATACATAATTCATCAATTTCTTCCTTCTAATCAACATGAATCATACATGCATAAACATCAAACATACTAGTATCACATTTCTTTCAATTCCCCTCATAAGAATCCATCTTACAAATCAAAATACATCAATTTTAAGCATGAATTTAGACATAGATGATTTATCCATGTCATCATCTTCACCATAACAAACGGGTTTCACCCTTAAACATCAAATTAACCTAAACCATGCATAATCCATGTTCTATATGATGATTATAACACATACCAATGCTCAATTTCACTTGAACTCACGGATTAGAACATAACCCATTTTACACATGATCACCAATCTTAGATTTTCGACATACCTTATGATCCCCTCGTGTTGGAGATCATTAATCCGTGCTCGGTTATGGATTTGAGCTTCATCTTGCCTTCCGATTTGAGCATAAAGATGGAACTAGGGTTTGAGGCTCCATGGGAGCCTCCTGCTCTCTCTCTCGAACACACTTATGTGTGTGTTTGTGTGTGTTAGATATTTTATAACTTAACTTTCATTTGTTCCATTTTAGCCCCTTGGTTTACTTTTAAAACATAACTGACATTACCTTTATCATTTAAGACTTTTGACCATACCCTTAACTAGGTTAAATAGCCTAGTTATTTATTTCCTGACGTGTCACATAATAACATACAACAAACATTAACATTCAGATTTTGGGTCGTTACAAGTCTACCACCCTTAAACAAGGTTTCGTCCCCGAAACCTTTCTCACTTTCATCGAACACACATTATCTTTTCTTCCAGTCCATCCATACGACCACTAGCCCATACTTGCCTGATCATTCTTTCCTATTTCATTTGCATTTTCATTTACTTGACCTGTCAATAACTGGTCATTACACATACTCTTCCATCCTTTAATATGATCCATTCTTAATGGATCTAATTACTCCATCTCACCTCTAAAAATTTACATTCTCTACATACTCTGTATAACATTCAACTTTTGTTTTGTTACCACCACAAAACTTACTATTTCATAGTCACACCTACGTGCTTAACTCTAACGTTAATCTTACTCTACGTTTTCGACAGTTACGTATACCTTGCATACCTTTATATTATCTTTAAATCATTTCGTTCATTTTACATTACTATTACTTTCTCTTCATGCATTACTTAGTTCACGTATATAAATAGTTCATATCTCTCCAATCATGAGTTAAACATTTCACTAACCTCTTTTTCATTTCCTAAACCACGATTTGCAACCCAGATCGATCATCTTCTCCTCGAGTACTAACCGTTTAGGCCAACTTTCATTCCTTCGTGTAATGAGCTTCCGCTCGTGCACGTCCTTTCACCAATACGATTGGTTTCATCACATCACTAATCCAACATTATCACCAACAACATCAGCGGTTAGCATATATCATTCAATCATTCATTACACTAGGTGATTACCCATCTATAACTCTTCTACAATTTTCCTACGTACATGCTATAACACATTCCATACTTCATTCCTTACATACAATTCTTTTACTCTAGTTACTTATTTCGTCACCCTTGCGGTTTGACCCTTCAAGTCCCACTGACATCTCTTACTTATCATAGATGCATCGAGATACACGTTCGTGCTTCTTTCCATTCATACTTACTTGAAAAGACATTCATTACATTATTCTGGTACTCGTGACCAAGCTTACCCTTCTTATTCATACTTAACTTATTGTCCGGGTGGTAGCTCGCCTTACATTATGACTCCCACGAGTCGATTACTAACACATCTAACTCATCCCGGTTTCAAAACTTCTTTCTTTCATTTTAAAATTAAAAATTTGGGTTTGCATGCCAATCCTAATCATTCTTTCATCCAGTTACTTTGCACTTACTCACATGATTCGTTTGACACAACCACGGTCAAACTATTGACACATCGCGATGTGGGCTATTTTCATCATTTCTATATTTTAACTCGTCCTTCGGACGCAATCATAGCATCCATACCTTTCATTATTTCTATGTTTTGAATCCGTCTAGCGGTTTCGAACATTCTCTTCATGCATTTCATACCTTGAATCCGTCTCACGGATTCAAACATATCATTCATGCCTTTCATCCTTGAATCCGTCTCACGGATTCAAACATTGCATTCATAACTTTCATTCCTTGAATCCATCTCCCGGATTCAGACATATTATTCATATCTTTCCTTCCTTGAATCCGTCTCACGGATTCAAATCATTTCATTCATACATTGCATTCCTTGAATCCATCTCGTGGATTCAAACATTTCATTCATACATTGCATTCATATCTTGTTGATCCGTACCTTCTTACGGATTCAACATTCTTCATTTTTTTTATCACTCATACTTTTCATTCCTACATAGTACTCTCAACTTCCCGAGAGTCTTAATTCCCATTTCCCCCACACGCCCGCCTGCTACCCAACTCTACCGGACATACCTGTAACAATTATCATAATCTCACGAACGTCATACGTTTCTCGTGTACTGGCCAGGTACGCAATCCACATAGTAGTTTCGTGCCTTCATGTAATTGTCACCTTATGTCCGTAGACTTAGGTTTCGGCGCGTGTATCACTTTCAGTACCTCATTACATACAATCCTTGTCTTTCATTTAAAACTTTTCCTTCCTTTAATGAACTTTACCATTGCTTACATCCTTACATTAAATTCACATACCTGGGTTCATTTGCCTACTTGTCTTATTACCTCTTTGCCTACCTTAGTATTCATTTTAGGCTGCATTCACGGATCATCCTCTTCCAACACTTATGCTTACCTTGCACATACAAAACCGTCAGTTTTGTTATACGTATACATAAATGCATACGTTCATCAACCCTTTACCTTTGGATCTTGATCGAGTCTTGGATTGTACGGATTTCTTATCTCAAGAGCACACAAGTTTGAGTTCAAGTACTTACCTTCTCGTACTTGATTCCCTCAAACCAGGGCTCTGATACCAACTTGTAAGACCCTAATACGTATTTGACTAAAAGTCGCAGCGGAAGTTCAAGCCATAAACTTTCTTTCATTATAAACACCTTAACTTAATTAAAAATTAACTTTAACATAACTCTTTCACATAAATCCATCAATCGACTTATTTACTAAGTAAAAACATAGCTTATGTTTACTACATTATATACATCAACGTTCCCGTACAATCTCACTAGTGACTCGATCCTCGATCTCTATTCCTTGATGATCCTCATGACTCGTGATTCGTACAACCTGCACTCACCACATACATTCATCACATTAGTATACAATACATAAACAAGACTCTATACATGTACACTTTCCATTCAGCTTTCTCTCTAACTTTAAGCATATCATTAGCGTATCCATTCCCTTGTGAGTCTTCAATAATGTGCCTGCATAAATCTTCGTTTTCCAGGTACATAATTAATATCATTAACACTTAACGTATCCAAAATCATACTTCATATACTCGTGCATACATCCATATCTCAATACATACATGCCTACACCCATACGTATCTTCATATATTCATAAATACACTTCTACATATGTACCTACATTTATACGTCTCTACCTTCATGCCTACGATCACACGTACTCGCATACATACACAAATACACATTTGCATACATACATACATTTCTACGCCTTCACATATATACATACTATCATACGTATCTTCATATATACATAAATACGCTTCTACATACGTAAAGGAAATTCTTAACTTAGAATCCCACATTTAGGTACCATATTACTACATATTCTTTAGGATCCCACATTTAGGTACCATATTACTACATATTCTTTAGGATCCCACATTTAGGTACCATATTACTACATATTCTTTAGGATCCCACATTTAGGTACCATATTACTACATATTCTTTAGGATCCCACATTTAGGTACCATATTACAACATATTCTTTAGGATCCCACATTTAGGTACCATATTACTACATATCCTTTAGGATCCCACATTTAGGTACCATATTACTACATATCCTTTAGGATCCCACATTTAGGTACCATATTACTACATATCCTTTAGGATCCCACATTTAGGTACCATATTACTACATATCCTTTAGGATCCCACATTTAGGTACCATATTACTACATATCCTTTAGGATCCCACATTTAGGTACCATATTACTACATATTCTTTAGGATCCCACATTTAGGTACCCTACCCGTCGGCGACGCCCTCTAGTTTTTGCAGTTTTCTGCAGGTTCGTTTCGTCGTCTGTACGCACTAAAACGCACGTAACTTTTGAACCGTTTACCCGTTTGACCTCCCGTTACTTCCTACATGCTTGTAAATTCACCTTCTATCATATGAACTTAAAATCCCATATCCGGATTAAGGAAATTCTTAACTTACACGCTATCGCCTTATTATTAATTTATGATTTATTCGACCCGTTCATGCCTTCATCCACAAAACTTGTTTGTTTGACCAAGACTTCTTATGAACCTAATAATGTCCACATTGTATATCATACAAGATTAAGTTATCGGATGCCTTGCATCCTCTTGACCCATTTTCGCTCAAGAGCTTATTTTGACCCGTTAAGGGTATTTGCGCATTTTAAGGTCTTTAGCTTACGACAACCATACTTCTCGCTTTCTTGCTTTTTCAAAACATTCATTTAATCAAATAGCTTGTTTGTAATCAACTTTTAAGACCATTTGCTCGTTTTACCCATCAAGGGCGTTTTTGTCAACTTCGCTCTATCCTTAACAACAAAGGACTCCCATGCATAAGTAACCAATCCTACTACTTAGCTACAGTTCTTAATCACATATACCTCGCTCGGAGATCCGTTTAATACTTCATCGGTCTCATACAATTCTTTCCTACTTGACCTCGATCATCATACTTAATTAAATTGCACATAACTTTCCATAAACAACTAAGAAGTGATTACAAAGAAATCACTTACCTCGTGCGTCCATGTTCATACTCGTTTCCTCGCCACTTTTGACCCGTTAGCCTTCCGTGCTTGATTCCGTCTCGACATGATTCCTATACTTCCATGTCATCGAAATCACATTCTTATTAGCATACATAATTGTACATGTTAACGATCATATCGATCGCATAATTCCTATTTGACTTTCATTAGTTACTTCTAGCAATCATAATACATGTGACCAAATTCATATCATTTCAAACTCATGTAAACCATCATGTCATCGCATTAAACACACATTCGTCAAACGCGCTCCATATAACTTACCTTAATCTTACAATTAGGACAACCCGCCTAACCATCCTTCTTATACACGGTTGACTTTTAGAAGTCAACGGTCCATTTAGTTTAACTTTCGACTTATCATTATATACCCGCAACATCATAATCGACTATACGGACGACAATACATACATTTTATCATACGATTGGGGTGCGTACCATCTTTTAAGCATAACGTACAACTACTTCATGCACAATCTTCTAAATTCATACATAGTTCATCAAATCCTTCTACTAATCAACATGTGGTATTTAAAATTAAACATCATACATATTATCTTCACATTTTGTCCACTTCATCTAACAACAATTCACCATTTCTTATCCAATTTCTTTAAACACTCACACACATGTATGATTCCAAGCATTGTTAACATAAGTAAATCATCAATTTACATTACATCATCTAAAACCCACTTCATAACTACTTATTAATCACTTACAAGTGATCTAATCTTAATTTCTTCATAATTTCATCATGCTTTTGATATGTGTACTACCTTGTAAGCATAGTGTACAACTAGTTCATGCATATCCTTCTAATCTCATACATAATTCATCAATTTCTTCCTTCTAATCAACATGAATCATACATGCATAAACATCAAACATACTAGTATCACATTTCTTTCAATTCCCCTCATAAGAATCCATCTTACAAATCAAAATACATCAATTTTAAGCATGAATTTAGATATAGATGATTTATCCATGTCATCATCTTCACCATAACAAACGGGTTTCACCCTTAAACATCAAATTAACCTAAACCATGCATAATCCATGTTCTATATGATGATTATAACACATACCAATGCTCAATTTCACTTGAACTCACGGATTAGAACATAACCCATTTTACACATGATCACCAATCTTAGATTTTCGACATACCTTATGATCCCCTCGTGTTGGAGATCATTAATCCATGCTCGGTTATGGATTTGAGCTTCATCTTGCCTTCCGATTTGAGCATAAAAATGGAACTAGGGTTTGAGGCTCCATGGGAGCCTCCTGCTCTCTCTCTCGAACACACTTATGTGTGTGTTTGTGTGTGTTAGATATTTTATAACTTAACTTTCATTTGTTCCATTTTAGCCCCTTGGTTTACTTTTAAAACATAACTGACATTACCTTTATCATTTAAGACTTTTGACCATACCCTTAACTAGGTTAAATAGCCTAGTTATTTATTTCCTGACGTGTCACATAATAACATACAACAAACATTAACATTCAGATTTTGGGTCGTTACACTAGGTGCTATAAAAAAAATTATAACTAGACCTATTTTAATAACTTCTTTTTTCTTTACTAAAACGACACATCTCAACCTTGATGCCAGACCCATTTTGTTGTAACCCATTTTTTTAGCCAAACGCAATTTGACTATAACCCGTTTAATATGTTACCTGGCCGGAGCGGACCTATGCGTTTTGCAGTCTTTCATTACTTAACACGAATACTAATATGACGCCCTAAGATGTTCATAAGTGTGGTTAATATGTCATTTACTTTTTAAAAATCTGTATTTTACTAAGTATAGGGGTGTAGACATACATAAAAAACAGTAATATTAAAGGTTCTAGTGGCTCTCTATAGCCGCTGGAAACGGCTAGATCTCAAAAAAACACAACAACCGTTACCGGTCCGGTATTTTAATACCTGGTTTAGGTAAATAAAAAATTGGTCCAATACCGGGTGTAAATCGGGTACAATTCCAGTTCCAGGTATGGAGATCCAAATATATACCCTATGCATACTCTACAAGTAGGGTTGGTTCTAGAACTAGTTACAAAATACCCGGTGTATAAAAAACCGGTTCTGGGTATTTGGGTTGGGTATGGGTCCAGTTCCATTTTTTTGTGCACCTCTACCGTTACCTGACCTATCCTTTCGTCACTAGGTGCTATAAAAAAATTATAACTAGACCCATTTTGATAACTTCTTTTTTCTTTTCTAAAACGACACATTTAACCTTGGTGCCAGACCCATTTTGTTGTAACCCATTTTTTTTAGCCAAACTCAATTTGACTATAACCCGTTTAATATGTTACCTGGCCGGAGCGGACCTATGCGTTTTGCAGTCTTTCATTACTTAACACGAATACTAATATGACGCCCTAAGATGTTCATAAGTGTGGTTAATATGTCATTTACTTTTTAAAAATCTGTATTTTAGAGTAAATTAAATGTTGTCTTTTATGTTTACACCAAATTGCAGAGGTGTCCTTTGCCTTTAAAATTGACGGGTTTTGTACATAATGTTTCAAAATCTTGCACGTGATATCCTTTGAGCCTAACTCAGTTTATTTTTTGGTTAAATCGGTTAAATCTGGTCACCTAGAGGTATTTTAGTCTTTTTACCCTGTTTATTTAGTATTATTAAAAAAATAAAACAAATTAATTTTAGAAAAATATTATTATTTTTATAACTATATATATTTATATAGAAATCGATAACCACCAATCAACCACCCTCCACCACCACCACTACCACCATCTCCAAATCAACAGCCGCCGTCATAACCACTGCCACCACCCTTCATCATCTACAACCACCATCACCACCACCCTCCACCACCATCTCCAAATCAACCCCATACCTAAAAACCCCCAAAATCAATCAAAGCACGTTAGGTCGATGCGTACCGACAACTGAATTCCGTCTACGTTTTTCCAATCTCTGTCTGTCTCTGCAACTCTTCCAATCCACCGATGGTGGCCCTCACCCGCCTCTTCAAACCCCAATTTTCATCCCTATTATTCAACCGATCACTTTCCACCGTTTACCAAACCAATTTTCATCCCTATTATTCAACCAATTCTCCCAATTTTCATCCCTAGCCGACTATATTCTCTTCTCGGTATCCCTTACATCGCCTCCAGTGATCCTGTTCGTCGCCGCCCTACCCACCTGCAGCCAAACCCACCACAACCACCCAACCGCCACCCACCCGCCACCAACCTGCAACACCTTCGTCGCCGATGCCCCACCCACCTGCAACCAAACCCACCACAACCACCCAGCCACCACCCACCTTCAACACCTTCGTCGCTGCCCCACCCACCTACAACCAAACCCACTACAACCACCCAGCCGCCACCCACCCACCTACAACCAAACCCACCACATCCACCTTCTAACACCATCTCATGTGCGGATCGTGTGTGTGTGTATGAGAGAGTGACACACAAAGAGAAAAAGAGAGTGAGTTTCAGTTTTTTATTTTTTTTTATTTATATGTTTTTTTTGTTTTCTTACAAAATAGTCCTTGAATATTAATTATTTACACACTAGTCCCTGGAAAGATGAAATGACAAGAATGTCCTCAAGTGCAAGGCACATGATTTCACACCCCAACCGATGGCAGAAACATCGGGGCGCGGCACTGAGCGAAACAGATTGTCCAGGAGAAATCCATAACAACTAATTTTACCAAATATTTTAAGTTACGTCCCATACCATAACATACTTAGCAAATCAGTTAATACAGACATAGTATCTCATAGACAAATAAATTGTTTCGACAACTCAGATTTTAAATAAAATAAATTGTCTTTGTTTCTAGGCTCTCAATCCTACTTGGTTCCACGAAAAGCAAGCATAGCATCCTAGCAGATAGCATCCTAGACACCTGTTACATACGTTAAAATAGAGGTCAATACACATAGTATAAAGGTGAGCATACAAGTTTAATAATAACATATAGAGTTCGAATAGTTTACGCATAACCAGCATCTGACATGTATAAAGTGAAGGCAACTAGGTTATCGACAGAGAAATATGCAAGACGTGACTGCGAGTTGTAGAATGCGCAACACATATCCCCACTGGGACACGTGAAGTAAAGCCCTTAACAACCCCTGTCCACGACAGGTGCTGAGTCCAAACTATAGTACTATCGTTGCTAAGGTGTCAAGCAACAATCACTGTGTTAACATAACATACAAGCATTCATCGAATAACACGTAGCATGCAATAGCGGTTAGCGTATAAATAGTGTTTGCATTGCGTGTAGATTGTGATTTGAATACGTAACGTATATAACACCCAAAAGTGCATAAAGCAAAAAGGGATCGAGTATACTCACAGTTAGCGTTTAACTTAATAAACACTGCCTTGGATTGAAGGGAACGCTGGGTGAGATTAGCCTGAACAGTTAACGATAGCATAAACGGTAAGCGACGCATAAAACGGTGAAAAGAATACCAAGTGTCGAACGGTAATCCGGTCGGATGGCAGTCCGATCGGATGGCCAGTCGATTGGACTGTCACCCTGTTTGGTAAGGATGTGTTTGTGTATAATGGTTTGCCTTTTGAAGTGTTCGTTGTAGCATTTGAAAACAGAGAAGTATCTCTACCTTTCAGGCCAATCGATCAAACAGCGGTTCGATCGGATGGCGATCCGTTCGGCGAGACATTTCTCAGAGAACAAGTTTACAACAGTTTTGTCACTCGATCAGATAGTCTACCGATCGGGTGGCAATCCGTTGGAACTGGTAATGCATTGAACATGTTGAAAATTGTTAAGTGTTGAAGTTCCAAACATCACATGATAGGATGGTCGTACGATCGGATGTCTATCCGATCAGACGGCAATCCGTTTGATGTTCAGATCCTTTAATTTGGAATAAAAGTTTAAGTGTTTAGCCCCAAGTGCAATCCGATCGGATTGCGGGTCAATCGGATGGCAACCCGATTGGACGGTAATCCGATCGAATGGCAATCCATACCACGAATCTGATCGTTTACTAACTTGGAAATTTGTTAAGTTTTGTGGTTTATCGAGACGGTATGACGACGTGCTAAACAACAGGAACCTCATCATGACTTTAGTGACCCGATCGAACAGGAATCACCCAAGTCCGACCAATTCACAGGTTCGTGATGGTGGTTCGTGTTTAACCCGAAGTCCATTGTCTCTTTGACAGAATACCAGACCTTGAACCAACACATCACCCAGAAAGAGCAGAAGATCAGAACAAGCTCCGATTCTATCAGTTTTGAAAGCATTGAGTGTAAAAGAGTTGAAAGAAAGTTGGAAACCATCTTTCAATCCTTTTCATCATGAATACGTGCAGATTTATGCGAAAACTTTGTTGATTCATGTGGAAACCCTTTAGATCTAAGTTGTTCTTGGTGGAATGATGCCAAAACTTGAAGTTCATAAGAACTCCATGATGACATCATCCTAGGACACCTCAAATTCAGTGATTTCACGGTTAAAAGTTGTGATTCAAAGGTGAAAAAGATAAAGGAGTGCGTGTAGATCATAGAAGTACAAGATTTAGGTTGAAAACTTACAAGAATCGCGAGAAATCGAGAGAAAAGTGGCTGAGTGCGGCTGGGTCGAGTAGAGAGCTGTCACATCACAAATGACGTGACAGGTGGGTATTTATAGGGTTTCCCAAAGAGGAAAGTGCAGTGGGTCGAGTGGGTCACCGATCGGATGAATGTCCGATCGGGTGGCAATCCGATCAGATAGCAATCCAATCGGTTGACCATCCAATCGAGTAGTCACTCGATCGAGTGGCTCCGACGTTTCGAGTCTCGGCGTTTCGTTTCATGCGTTAGGGTTTTGTGATGCGTTTCGAGCGAGTGATGTGATAGTATTACCCGTTAGTTACACAAATAACCTAACTACTATATCTAACATACAATCATCCTAAATAACTTGCGTTTAGCGTTTGCGATCATGTTGCGATTGCGATAGAATTGCGATTTCGTTTCGATTAGACACCACAACAAACAATAAATAAACATGCACAAGTAACACGTAAGTAGCACACACACGTAAAACAAAATCCAGAGTACATAATTCGGGTTGCGAATGAGATTGCGATGCGATAGGCGATAAAGCGATAAAACAAGCGATAAGTATCGATTAAACCTCGATTATTAACAAGTACTCCACATAATACAACTAATGTGATAAAATAAATAGATTCTCTACAAGTCAAAAAAGTCAAAACAGTAGTTGAGCAAGGAGTGACAGATCGCAATTAGCAATCTTTTCTTCTTTTGACTTCAATCTTCACTTTGACTTTGACTTTTGAAACATTAAGTGCAAAACCCGTCAATTTTAAAGGAGAAGTACACCACCTACAATTTGGTATAAACATAAAGGACAAAACTTATAATTTACTCTTTATTTTATATTTGATATTTAAAAATCTATGTATATCTGTATCCATACTACTATATATAACATTTGAAGATGACACCATTGTAATTTACCTCAAAGTTTAAGACACGTTAGATAAATTTTGCTGCCAAGTGCTCTATGAAATTGTTTCTAATTTTCACACATTTAATAGACTACTTATACTTAATATATTATTTATACTTAATATATTATTTAATGCACATGAAATAAATTACTTTATTTATACTACATATATATGTATATTTTTTTTGAAGATTAACTTTTGTTACCACCAAAAAAACGACAAGCTATCACCAAGACGAAGATAGCAAGCCAAAAACCAAACAAACAAAACGATTACATCAAATCGAAAATAGACCACCTATCCCAATCCACTACATCATCTTTGAATATGTGTTTATACCAAAGAAAGGAAAAAGTCTTGATGTCTGTCACCAACTCTACCACCTTCGAATCCTTATTGAAGAATATCTTACCATTCCTTGCTTTTCACAACACCCAACAAGCGATAATAATCACCCCCTGAACCACCACCTTCTTAGTTCCCGTCGACCCACACATTTCGTGTAACCCCACCAAATCTTTGACATGGAAAGCATAAATATCCGGAATGCGACACCATCTAGAAACTCCATTCCAAACACCTGTTTAATAAACTTCTCCTATTTAATACACAATTTAATCCACGTCAATTTATTTATAATATTTTAAACTAGATATAAATTTACCTTTAATATATACTGAATAACTAAACATAACTTAAATTAAATATATCTCATATAAATATTTAATTTTATAGTTTGCTAAATAATAATAATAATAATAATAATAATAATAATAATAATAATATCCTATCTAAATAGAATTAGTGTTTAAGATACGCTACGTTGGATTGCACTTTAAAAGAAAGGTTCGGTGATACGCGCCACATCACATAACCAAGTGACCAACCCACTAGTATTCCATAAGTCATAACGCTATCTGTAGTCATAAAGCCCCTTTGCGAGTGTTATGCGACACGTGTCATGCCACGTCACACAGGCGCTTTATGGGCCGTTATATCACTAGAGCCCGTAGTCATAAAGCCCGTACACATCATTATCTAATTATTAATTTTCAACTTTTATTAATTAATTATAAAAACCCTTAACTATTTTTTATTGGTCAAAGTTTGAAAACCAAACACATATAGCGCCGCTATGTGTATGGCGCCACCCATCAAAAAAACCCCATAGCGCCGCCTGTCGTGGTGTTCGGGGCGCTATCCTTCAAAAAAAAATGCACAAATTGCACCCCACTACAAGGGGTCTAAAGATGCTAGCGTTGTTGGTGTGACAACCCTCGTAATTACATGTATCCGTACGATTAATTAATATTAAATTGTGCTTAATGACTATGCTTAATTACAACTGATGACGTAACTGCTTTATGATTTCTGCATTTTTCAGCTTTTTAACATACTAGTCTTGTGCAGAAAATTGACAAAATGGTCCTATATGCTTTCCTAAGTGTTGGGAATTAATAGTGTTACAAAAGGTTACATAAAAGACACTATACGGAACAACTTAGCACTTTAACGAACCGATAGCTAACCGAACAAACGGACATTACCCGGAACACCAAAATATTGCTAGAAACATTGTTTTATTATTTTTGGACTAGTTATGGTCCCCAGATACCCCAACACATTATATAACATATCATACACATATAACACTAGATTTTACATTTAACTTCCAACCATTTACCAACTTACCACCAAATTTTACAAATAACACCCCCCCCCCCCCTCAAAATTCACGGCCCCATGTGGGGGACCACACTCATAGATTTTGTTTCATATTTTATTGTGATCTTGCTTGAGTATATTGCCAAGATATTGTAAGATATTATAAGTATGGCTCCTTAGATCACAAAGTCATTCCAAATCATTTCACATCTCACAAGATCACCCCACTCCCTCAACTCCTCTCTCTCCCTCTCGGCCATAGAATGTGCCGCCACCACCACCACCACCTTGCAACCACCATCATTCCATTTTTAAGCTTAATTCAAGTATTAGAAGGTGTTACATGGGGCTTGGAGTTTGAAGAACCTGAAGAACCTTCATCTTTAGCTTTCATTCACCATCTTCTTCATCATTATCCCTAGTGATCTTCCCTAGCCTTTGAGCTAGTTGTAAGCTTCTTGTTACTAGCTTTTATTTCTTATTTTGTTAGTTAAAAGATATATATTGTTATGTAACTTAAGAACACTAAAAGAAAATAAACAAGAATCATAAACGTAAAGTTACATAAAGATGAAATATGGTGAAATGTTGTTAGTATGATATTGTTTAGTAAATGGATGATGATTGCTTGTTGATTTCTTGGTAATGTGATGTTAGTCACCATATTGAACTTGTTAGAGGATGATTAGAAACATGATTTAACAAGATTAAGAGATGATTATGTGTTTACATAAAATAATCATCTTCTAATAAAAATATAAACTTGATAAATAAAGATGATTTCTTGAAATATAGTAAAACATAATGAGTTGGTGATCATGTAGATCCGAGATTTACAAATGACTTTTCTAAATAAACATTAACTCTTACATACACTTACACTATTTTTCAAATCAAATAAGTGTAAGGATGCTAGTAAATCAAGAAGATGTGGTAAATAAACATTTTTGAAAAATGTATTCACAAGTTGTGAATATCTAGAAATCCCGAGAATGCGATTTTAACAAAAGTAAATACATTTTGGAAGGTAACTAAACCCACTACACACTTTACCAAGTTACTACGTGTTTTTGTGAAATATCAAGTTCATGATTATTATATAAAGCATATAGTTTTTGCTCTTGGTGATGTAAAGTGTTTGTTGATGCTTAGTGTGATTATTTTGAAAAGAAAATGATATGCTAAATAGCATGGACACCTCCATTTACAAAGGAAACTATGGCAAATTTCCTAAAAATTCCAACACTTAGAAAATATTTTCTAACAAGTGTTACAAGTGTATTTTTAACTATGATTTTCCGCAAAAGTCAGGGTGTGATATTAGAATTGTGTGGTACGTAATAGAAGTAATGAGTAGATAAACCGTGCGTAGGATACGTATTATGCATGCACGTGAAACTGATTGTTATCTGTACCATGCTAGGACGTGCTTAATCCCAGATTATTAGAGTAACTAATCTAACCGAGCAAACCAAGGTGAGTTCACACTCTTTCTAAGGCATGGGATTCCCGGTGGTTGGGAATGGGTTAAAGAACTAAAACGGAACCTGCATATCCTCCTTAGGTAGGATATGTACCGCCATCCTCCATGGGTAGGATGCCAATATTAATCCTGCGTATTCTCCTTGGGTTGAATACGTACATTCGTCCTCCTTGGATAGGACAACAACCTTAAACTTACTAGACAAAACTCTATCATTAAGTCCCTCATTTTTGTATCGACTTAATCGCCGGGCCAATGGCGAGCGGGTCATTAGTTAATAGCGCTATTAGGTTTGACAAGCCTCACACCGTGCCGGTAGGACGGGCGTGTACTAATGGATCTGGGCACTCAGTCAATGATGATAGACATTGACTTAGGACACAACTTACTTCCGTCAGTTGTCGATATGGTAACGGTCTAGTGGTTCACATGGGGAAGCCCCCACTGATTATGGATATGGTTTTGGGAAAAAAACAAAGATGCTGGTTAATTCGTGGTTTACGAAACAACTTATGGTTTTCAAAACAAACTTTCAAAACTAAACAACCAACCGTGAACTCGCTCAACTTTGTTGTTGACTCCTTGTTACATGCCTTGCAGGTCGTTAGGTATTTATGGAGCTTGCACGAGGAGACGTGGTCGTTGTGGGACATGGACAGTAGAGTTCCATGTTAAACATTTAAACTTTATGAACCTATTGAACTTATGTTTTGGTTTTATGTTTTATGCTTCCGCTGTTTAATATTGAACTTGGTTAACTCGTTTTTGAACACCAATTATATTGCGTGGTTGGATTTTATCAATTTATACATTGTTCATTATGATTGGTGGCTTGATCCTGGTTATGTCACGCCCCCATGCGGTGATACTCCGCTTGTGGATTTTGGGGGTGTGACAATTGGGTAATTTTATATAATTTATCAGCGGTTGATGTAATAAATGTAGAAAATATCTATATATATTCTAAAGTTTAGTTATATGTTCTATTTTAAAACCAAAATTTATGGTTGTTTTAAATGCACCAGCATATAAAAATCCTATTAATTGCATTTAATTTACTTAATAATGACAAGTTACATTACTTTAATCATTTGTGTCAAAAATAATTCCAGTTTAATAATCACAAGTTACATTACTTTAATCATTTGTGTCAAAAATAATTCCAGAAACCCTAGATCATCTGCTAATAACAATAAGAAGAAAGCTCCGGCCGCACACAAATCTCCGGTATTCGACTGCGATTGCTTCGATTGTTATACGAACTACTGGTTCTGGTGGGACACGTCTGTTAAACGAGAGCTAATTCATCAAGTAATTGAAGCATTTGAAGAAAACCTTACCCAGTAGTGAACAGGTTAACTGTCGCGGCCGTAAACCTAACCAGAAGAAAGAGAAGGCGAGTTATCGGAGGTTCGCCGGAAAAGCTTTAAATCCTCCGCCAGAGGTTTCGGTTTCGCCTCCATACGACGTCTCATTAGTTCAAGAATGTGCAAAGGAAGACATGAGGTAGTGGAGGAGTTGCCGGAGACGGATGCAACGGCGAGAAGAGGACTTCCGGAAGTGAAAAGGTTGTTTAACTGGCGTTTATGGGGACTTTGGAGTCCGTGATATTCATCCTTCGCCTCTCAATATATGCTCTCGAATCAATAATTAACTTCTCCCCAATTGAAGATATTCATCGATTAGGCACACAACTCTCAGACATATATCTTCGATTGATATCCTGCACAGGCTCGCCTTCAGGCTCTCCATCAGTCGGCAACTCAATTGGAATCGTAATTAACTTATCCCCAATTGAAGATCTTCATCGATTTGGCACACAATTCTCAGACATATATCTTCGATTGATCTGTAGCATAGGCTCTCCATCAGGCTCTCCATCAGTCGGCAACTTCAATTGGAATCAAAATGGGTCATTTACTTGCTCCTTTAATTACACATCATCCCCCGACTCTCCAGCAATCTTTAAGTGCAATATCTATATCTCTAAGATGAAGATAATGTATGGTAATGAAGATTTGGAGCAGCAACAGGTAAAAACAGCCCGAATTTTTCCTTTTATAAATTCGATTCGTGAGTGTTAGTGTGTGTGTTTATATTGATTAGGGTTTCATCAAATGCAATGTGAGGGTTTCCAATCGGTGTTTATACAAATAATATTGAACCCAATTTTTATGTATGTGTATGCAGTGTGTAGTATGGGGTCTTGCTTACCTCATTCAAGGAATAACAATGAAAATCAAGGGTCATTGATTTCGAAAAACTCCGCCCTTTTGTTCGCCTTCTTCCTGATTTTAAGTTACGGTGAGTCACTTTCCTTTTTTCTGATTCTAATCGATTAAGAACTATACGTGATTAACCAACGAATTGTGGTAAATTTTATGTTTCTATTGCAGTATTTGGATTGAATTGACTGTTGCAATTTAATAATCGTCAGTTATAGTTCGTTTTTTGAATATAGAGAAACACTGACTTATTTAAGGTGCTTGATTTAGGTGAATAGTAGCAATATAAACTGCTATTGTAATTTGGTGTTATATTCAATTCAGTATCAACAACCTAATCAAATTATGCCCTAAACATAGAGTAAATGTGTTCACCAGCAAGGTTATGTCAAGGTAAGCATAGTTTATAAAGAATATGGTGTGAATAATATGTACTAATTTTCAATTATCAGTGACTTCCAATAAGGAAATATAGCTATTAGGTTATGTCAAGGTAAGCATAGTTTATAAAGAATATGTTGCAGAATAAAGTTAATACAACATTTTAGTAATAAATAATTAGCTGATAGTCAATAATAATTTTAGTATGCTAATGTTATTAAAGTTAATAATAAGGACTATCAATTGTTATTTAACAATTTTAGTAGAACTGATGCAACATTTTTGGTTAATAGAGCTGTTAGTGACTCGGTTATTTATTACTAACTGCTTAATAGCCCATTAGCATACTAACTCTTGATTCAAAGTAATCTCCGAACAATTGATAGTCACTAACCGAGTCACTACCGTTGTTAAGGTACCTGCATTTATGTTGTTCGTTAACTATTTGATTGTTTTTCTACCACATACTAATCACCCCTGCCAGGTGTGAAGGTGAATACTTTATTAACATGACCGTTTTTATTGTCGGGTCGATTTTGAATTAATTTTGTTTACTTTTATTAGTTTTTGGTTTCGGTTTGGTTTTAGGTTGTTTTATTTTTTGCATCGTTTTGGTTTTGATTTTTCCCAGCAATTGTTTTGTTTCGACCTAAGTTTTTTGAGTTCGTTTCGGTAAGATCTTTTACGTTTTTTATTCCTTTTCAGTTTTTTTAGTTTTGTGTAAATTTAGTTTCCTTTCCGGTTAGATTCGCTTTATTTGTTTTTGGTTCAGGTTCGGTTTTCATTTCAGCAACATTATTTGTCTCAACTTATTTGTTTCGGTAAAATTATTCAGTTTGTATAGGTTCATTTTGGTATGGTTTTGTTTTTTGGTTTGTTTAGGTTTGGTTTCAGTTTCCTTGGTTTTCGCTTTTAGTTGGGTTCCATTTTTTATTTAGTCCCCGGTTCGCTTTCTGTTGGCTCAAAAATATTTCTGATTACTAATGTGCCTATTTACTAATGTACCTTTACATTGACTTGAGGGTTATGTTAATGTGATTAATAATCACATTAATAACAGACTGCACATTAATAACATAGGCTAATCATCTGCCCATAACAGTTCTTTATTAAATTTTGAATTAAACAACATTATCCATTCCAAAAGACTATTTAAATGACTATATAAATCAGTCTCCACATTGCAGGTCATACTCGCCTTCTCTTCAACAACCTGTAGTTTCTGGATCTACACGTGACGCTATGTCAGGGAACAAGAGTGTCGCCGGCTATTCAGAAAAATGGACCACCCTAGAAGCCATCTTGAACCACGGAAGAAGAAACAGGCAACACACAGTATGCCCCCTACGAAACTATATGCTTTCTTTTAATATAGCGCATCCAAATAGCATATTTATAGAGTGCTGATAATTTATGCAGAGTGTTGAATTCACCTGTCATGTTCAAGTTAAGCGCATACGCAATAACCAGGAGTGATTCACGCTGACATGTGGCGGTGGAGGCTGCATGAAAGGTGTGGTCCGTGAAGACAACAATATGTGGTGTGATGGGTGCGAAAACCCCATTCTCTTCCCGAGAGAAAGGTTAGTTTCTGAAAGTGTGTAGTTATGTTAATTTGTGGCAATCTTCATGCAGGCAAATAAATTGACCCTTTTATTACAAACCTTGCACAGTTTCAGGCTAGAACTCGAGGTGTTTGATTCAACAGCCGAATCTGTCGTTGTCTGCTTTGATGACACCGCCCAACGCTTGACAAAGGCCACTGCTCATGGTATACTCACAGCAGAGTCTGGCCTATCAGTCGTCTACAACCTTTATTCCACCGACATCCAGGATAAGTTCACTCCAGTGATGATAAGAAACCCCGACGGCAGCATTTCAGCATTGCCGAATTGTTTGCATCTCTTGTGGGCAGCACTCAGACCCTCCTGCTTGATTCATGTACGTACTATGATCATGGTTCTTTTGAAAGCTTTAACTGCAAGAATGTTCTTCTTGACGGAGATGGCTGTGGGTGCATTGGTTCTTCCACGCCTCCTTCGCTCCCTAATAAAGACAATGGGGTAGTGCCGATACCGACACCAGTTAAGCATGTTGAAACGACCGTAAGGTATATCTCGGTTTATCATTGATTTTGACTTCAAAATAGTTTTGGTATTTTGGTTTATAGGAGGTGTTTCACCTAGCTTTTTTAAGCAAGCTTATAGCTTTTTTAAGTCGTCTAGAAAAGTTTCCGTTTATTCCTTCGCAGGACTACTTATGCAGATTCGGATTCAGAAGAGAACGTCGACGATGATCCACATGAAAGGTACACCGTTTGGACACAAACATACACCTTCATATTTCACTTTTATAGTGTTAGTAGTAACTCATTAAATAACATTTAATTCGCCTTTATTCCAAAGAAACTACCAAAGTCCATTTAACAGTTTCATTTGACTTTATTCTTAGTTAGGCTGCATACATTAGATAAAAAAATGCATAACCTACCACTTTTTAACAGTCTTCCTTTCGTTAATTCACTGCAGGCAGTCGACTGGTGATGAGATTGGGGATGAAAGTGCCATGCGTTAATTAAAGTTCGGTCCATGTGTTATCCAATAAGACAGGGAGGCATGCGAGAGCTACTGCGTTTTTCCATTTATGTTTCATGTTTTTTATTTTGGAAGACATCTTTTTCCCTTATTTTTTTTGGCACACAAGTTATGCCAACAGAACAAATTACGATCCATGGTTTAATAAACTTTTAGCATGCCTCTTTGTATGCGTCTTTGTCATACGTACAATGTTAGTACAGATTACTCGCTTTGCCTTTTGGGTTATTATATCTCAACAATTATTATGTGGTTTTACTTTGTTTGATATAATTAAGTTGTTTAACTTAACATGAGACCAGCTAATTTGTTACGACCCGTTTAACCTGTTAGTTACAACCTTTCCCCCTGTATTGTTTAACCTGTTATATTCAAGTTTTCAACTTTAATGTGGAACCTTTGGTCTGAGTTTAGACAGTCAAAATACTCTCCCTTTTAGCTTATATATTTAATATTTACTGCAATTTAATTGAAATAGCTCTAGCACGGGATTTCTGGACTCTGAGATACACTACAAGTTTAGCAAATGGTAGTCTTGAGGTAAGTTTATTGTACCATTGACGGTTCACCATTATCTTTAGAAATTTACTTCTGATGTATATGTTGCTTCTTTAAACGAGTTGGTTAACGGGTATTAAAACAACATCACAGGACTATAAGCACAATGACAATTGTCACAAATAGAGGACTACATTGTACCTATGCTTCAACTAAAAATAAAATTTAATTAAATGGACTAAACAACTGCATTAAGTTTGAGACTGGGGTAAAAATCTAAAACATCATTTTTGTTTATTTTTTACTTTATAACCAGATGTGTTGCAAGCATCTGAAAATGTTACCCTGGAGTCGGTACACAAGATTGGCAAGCTGGAGTGACATACGTGTCCAGGTAACACTTTTTAAGTCCTGCATACCCTATTTATTAAGTATTGGGTTAATTGTAATAAATTTTAGTAAATAAATATATAGATTATATAACTAAACACTTGAAGAACTGATAGGATTTGTTAATTTTGTTGGTTTATAAACTGCTTTCTGATCTATAAAAGGGAACAAAACCTGCAATTTGACTTTTAGATGTCAAAACTGAATTTATATGTATATGTGTATGTAGTATTATATATATATATATATATATATATATTTAACATCTATTTTACACCATCTAAAACAATGAAAAAGAAAAAATAAAAATAAAAAATTGAAAACTGTGACGTCTTTTGAAGAGGATTGAGAAACCACACATCCATAGATTTGAAGTTTTGTGAGACCACATGTGGTGGGGCGCAATCCTCTCTCAAAGCGTCTTAAAAACGCGGGGGAACACTGTACCCTCGGGCGTTTTGGGCCTTTTTTTGACTGGTGGTGCTATCACAAAGCGCCAAATGAGGAGTGGACTTTGGTCAAAATAACCATGGTCAAACGGCTAACTTTAAAAAAAAACCGGGTTTTGTTTTAAAAATCTATACTATATTCGCACTTTCGTACCGTGTCACGCACTATCTATATCATATATCAGTCGTCGTTCCAGGAAAAAACAATAACTATTATGCATGTCGTGCATCGCACAGGTATTCCCCCTAGTTATACTAGGAGTAGAGCATTTACATCTATCCCACCGTATTTTCACCCTAAATTACACTAAAAACTACTATATTTTCTCTCATTTTTTCAATTAAATAATATTTTTTATACCTTTATGATTACATTTTCTCCCTCCTCCACTCACAACCACTTTTAAAATATATTAAAAAACTATAGGGGGTGAACAATGTCCCCCCAAATATACAACAGATAAATATTAACATTTTCTCTCTCCTCCACTCACAACCACTTTTTATACTTTTAGAACATGTGTAGTGGTGAGTGAAACAAAATGCCTTAGACCATTTGTAGTGGTACATATGAATAATGCCCACACTCATGGACATTGTGCGACACGTGTCATCCTAGTCAACAAAGGGGCATTATGGGTGTTTTCACAAATGAGCGTAGTGGGATAGTGCCTCATCAATGATTACCCAATTATTATTTTCTTTTTTTTTTAAATTTAAAATTAATGGTATTTGATTTGGAATGATCTCATTGGCCAAGCATATTGAAGAGAGGCGTTGATTGAAGCGCACCTTGAAAGATTTTTTGAAAAAAAAACGCCCTAAAACAACAAGGGGGTGGGGCTTGGGCGTCTTTGGGGGAGAAAAACGCCAAAAATTTTACCACTACGGGTGGTCTTGTCCTTCCTTGAGCATGAAGCGACACGTGGCTCTTAGTCAACAAAGGGACTTGAAGTTAAAAATAGGTTTAGACCATGTGTAGTGGTGGAACAAAATAATGCCCCCACCATGGGGCATTATTCAACACGTGTCATCATAGTCAGCATGGGACATTATTGCAAAAGCGGTGTAATGGGCATAATGCCTAATAATGCCCATTCCAATCATTAAAAAAAAAGGAAAATAGTTGCGGCTAGTCAAAGTCTTCCTCATTGGCTAGTCAAAGTCCTCCTCACACTCCATTGGCCACATGCAGTTGCCTTCCAACCATTTCAGCGTTATAATTAAAACGCTGCCATACAAATTTTTAAAATAAAACGCCTTATAACGCCTAGTGTAGGGGGGGGGGGGGCGTTTTGGGGCGTTTTTTTTTCAATTTTTTTTTTTAAAAATCACGCCCCACTACGGGTGGTCTTAGTGGTGAGTGAATCAAACGCCCGTTGCAATGATTAGAAATTAAAATTGAAACTAAATAAAAAAAACCATCAAAAATATTTCATTGGCCCATCTCTCTACAACTAGGTGTGTTTAAGGAAACGCCCAACCAAAAAAACCATTAGGTAATGCGTAGTGGGGCTTCATATGGCGCCATTTTCTCTCATAACGCCCTGAACACCACTATGGGCGGCGTTATGAGGCAAAAAAAATGGGGGAGCGCTATGGATATCGCGGCGTTGTGGAGGGAGGTTTGAAACCTTGGACCAATCAAAAAAAAGTTATTGTTTTTATAATTAATTAATAATATTGAAAATTATTAAATAGGTAATGATGGATAGGGGCTTTATGACTACGGGCTCTAGTGATATAACGCCCCATAAAGCCCCCGTATGATGTGGCACAACACGTGTCGCATAACACTCCACAAGAGGCTTTATAACTACACATGGCTTTAAAAATACCCAAGAGGGCGGTGCTGAGACGTTTATAGGCGTAGATTAGGGTAAAAAACGTCCGATCCTCTCCCTACTAGGCTACTACACAGTCTTAGAAAAGAATTTTTGCATGTTACTCTTTAGTTTATTTTATTCATAATCAGAATATGATCATATTTATTGTGCATCTACTCTCAACAATGAATCTAGATAGGGGATATTAGTTATTCAATTAAATTAAAATCTATATCTATATCTAATAAAATGTAAAGTGGATGAACAGTGAAATGGGTCAAGCTGGTAATATCATTTCAAACATATTAGAATATGGGGTATAGGGCGGGGGTTGGGGCATGAGTTGGGTACAAACGCTTAAGTCACCATTGCTGGTGGGCTTGGATTTCGGTGTTACCCCTTGGGCGGGGGTTTCAACCCAGGCGTTGGGCGGGCCTAGCGGTTTTCTGTGGCCGGCTCTCATTGGCTGGGTTGGCTGGCTAGACTTTTTTTTTTTTAATTTTGTGTGTATTTTTATAATAATTGAAAAAAAAATTATAACACGTGGCCAACCCACGCGGGCTAGCCACGCCCCGCCATACCGACCAAACATGCAACTGACCAGCGATGCCCAACGAAGTCCACGTGTCAACCCATGCCCCAAATCCCCGCCCCACCATACCCCACTGTCTTAAAGAACCAGGTGGGCAGGTGAGTGTCAAAGTAGACCACGCGTCATCTGAGGGTGGTGTTGGGTTGTTCATATACGCAAGTGAGATCTAGAGAAAGAGAGAAAAACGTGAGAGAACGATGAAAAGATGAGAGAGAGTGACGGTTGCCAGCCATTTTCTCCGGCCGACCGCCTTGGTACTCCAGCGAGCAGCTCCAGGCTCGAGTATCACTTACCCAGCTAGAACAGAGACAGACAAAGTTAGATGGACATCTCCAGTGGGCCTGGGTTTAGGGCTCAGGCGACCGTCGCAATAATAACATAAATTTTGCTTTACTTTCTTGCTTATTTCTTTCAAGTTTTAGTTATTTTTCCTAATTTTTATTTAAAAATATGGATCGCAATAATAACATAAATTTTGAAGTATATTAATATGATAAATACCTTTTTCAAACGTATTGATTTTTTTTCTTGATTTTTGTATATATAATTAACATATGTTTTATGTTTGGAATTCTCCTAATACCGTGGGGTATGGTGGGGCTTGGGTTGGGGGGCATGAGTTGACATGTGGAATTGGACCTCCCCTCCACCGGTGAGTGACGTGTCCGTGGGGTATGGCGGGGCTTGGGTTGGGGGCGTGGGTTGGCAGTTTATTAAAATTCAAACATGGAAACACCCGCTATGACATGGCGGTGAACAACGAATAGGAGGCCGCCACATAGGATCTCAAGCCCGCCCCACGCCCGGCTTCAAACCCAAGCCCCAATGGCCACGCCCCAACCCAAGCCCACCCGGGGTGGTGGCTTGGGCGTTTTCCCCCAACCCAAGCCCTATACCCCATAGTCTAAAGTGAATCAAATGAACAGTAAACTACAAATATAATAAAATATTTTATAAAGTTTTTTGTATAGTTTTATTATCTTAATATTATAATAATTGTTATCTCCTTTACTTTTTAAGTCTGATAAGCTTGGTGTTAACCAGTATGTATATCGAAAATAACGGTTCGTTATCGGTACATGAAGGTACAAACCAGCACCAGCCTGGTATATAAAACGCCAAAAGTCGGTACCGGATTGAGTTTGATAATCTTTTAGTTTGAGAAATTTGGTATTGTTACCCAGTACCATTTGCTCATCCCTGATCATGGGTACCGTACGAACATCAACGGTATCGTACAACTTTCTTTTAGTTTCAGGGGTAGAGATGAGCTCTGTGCCAACTGATACCGAATCGGTATTGGTACCAAAAATACCGGTTACAGTATCGGTATATGAAGGTAAAACCGGTAGCGAACCAGTACTAGGAACGCCAAACGTCAGTACCGAACTGGTACTTAGGATCTTTCGGTTCAGGAAATTCGGTACCGGTACCCATTGCTATTTGCTCATCTATGACTACGGGGCTTCTACCGAACAACATCATTACCATACAACTTTTTTAGTTGATTTTCTTTCGGTTATTTTTTAGTGTTTTTTCTACATTTTATTCTTGTCAGCAATTCTGTGTGCAACGCGCTCGTAGTGATTTCAAACACATATAAACACAGAATAAATAACAAAAAAATTTCGCCGCAACGCGGCGACGGTTTTAAAACTAGTTATTTTTAAAAAACCAACGATAAACAAAATTATATTAAAAATATATAATCATAAATTTAACTATTATTTTAAGTTTCAACTCGAGTGATCCATGTGCTTTATTTATAAACGTCCCCCCAACCAACATCCATTTGGCCGGAAAAGAAAACCTACCTTCACCGTCACCGGAAAATCTTCACACCGATCATCAAATCAATCAAAACCTCCAAAACAATGCTGAATAAATCCACAATCTCCTCTTCAAAACTCACAACTCAACCTAACCTCCCAAAACCTTCAACCGCTGATGCACAATTAACCTTCTGGCCGCCGTCCGCCGCGGCGGTTGACGCTCTAGTCTTCAAATTGAAGGCGAAAGATGGAGATTCGGAAGCAAATTGGGAGAAAATTATACTGAATTTCAAAAAAGAAATTGAACAACAAGATGAACAATTGAATTATACTCAATCTTCCGGTGACGGAGGAGAGAGGAGAGAGAAAGTTAGGGCAAAGTTTTCGGTTCCGCTTTCACGGAAGGAGATGGAGAAGGATTTTGAAGATATGGGGGAGAGGAGGTTGCCTAGAAAACCTAAGAAGAGACCTAGGGTTATACAGAATCACTTGGATGTAAGTAGTTATTTCTACTCATCTTTTTATATGTTTGTCTAGATTATTTCATACAGTTATACTAGAGAATCACTTGGATCATGTTTGATCATTTTTGTTATACCAATTTGTTTGTATAGATTTGATATACTTAGTTATACTGGCTTTAACTTAGTTGTTAGATCAGATATTAGGCTCACGGCCGGCCCTAAGAATTCATATACCCTGTTTGAGCTCGAAAAAACGTCCCCTTAGGTCTTAACTAAATAAAAAATTGAAACTAGTTTTTCATACAACTTTGAACCGGATGAAAGAGTTGCCGCCCAGAATTCTTTTTTTTTATTAGTTTTTAGAAAATATTTGGGTATTGGGTAACCTAATGGGCTAAATAGTTTAAACAATATGATTTTTTAAGTGGGCCTATGTTAATATTTTTTTGGTTATACCCTATTAAAAAAATTTTGTTTACATATATAATATCGGATTTTTTTTAAAAATTACGTGCCCTACGAAATCACGGGCCTTGTTCGGTTGTCCTCCCCGCTCTCCTTCAAGGCCGGCTCTGATTAGGCTTATCTTTGTCTTACCGTATAGATTGCGTTTGTTACTATAGTTTAGGTATCACTTTATGCTAGCGGTAGTTTACTACTATCATTATTGGTACCAGAGTTGTCAATAGCGAATAGCGACCTATATGCTAGGTAGTGATAGTGACGAAATAGCGCCTTGCCTGCTTTTCATGTTTAGCGATAAAGTAGTAGAAAATTTAAGAAAGATCTTACATGTATATTTATCAAAATACGCTATTTATACATGTATTATATGTTATCTAAATACGCTTCTATTTTTCAATCACGAAAAGAAAAAACCTAATGGGCATAGCTAATAGCTATTTATATTTTTCAAAAAAATAAAATAAAAAAATTACAGAAAAAGTTATTTGTCGCTAAATAAACACCTTTTAGCGACATATTGGCGCATCGCTATGTAGCGTGCTATCGACAACTATGATTGGTACTTTGTATTGTTGTTGCTTTATTTCTTTTAGCCACTTTTTATGTATCTGGTTTACTATACTATACATGTATAAAAAGAGGTTTATCTGGAGATTGGGGTTCTTAGTGGGAGCTGTTTTTGTATTCACTGGGATTTGACTTAACTTATAATATTTGGTTTTACATGTGTTCATAGGTCATAAGTAATTGTTTTCTTTTTTTCTTTTTTTTTCTTTTTTTTTTTTGTAGTTACAACCACAAGTGAAGTAAAACTAGTGTTGAATATGTTTAGGGAAGAGCGAGACACGTTTGAGATTTTGATCAGTGATGTTCATATGCTAGACATGGATGGCTTCACTCTTCTACAAGCCGTGGGTGTTGAAATTGACTTGCATGTTATCACTTATTAGTAAGTATTATTTAAAACACATAATTGATAGTTTTGTGTGTTAAGTATTTTTAATCGAGTCTTGAGTTGGTAATCTATTGGTTAGGTGCAAAAGTCATTTTAGTTATCAATTTTAGATTATCGACTTAAGAACTCAATTTAGGATGCTGAACACACAAAACTATCAATTATGTGAATTAAGACTTACTGATAACATGCAAGTCAATTTCAACGCCCACGAGTTGTAGAAACGTGAAGCCGTTCGTGACACACATGAACATCAGTGATCACAATGTCAAAGTTGTTCAATCTTCCCTTAACATATACAATGCTAGTTTTGATTGATTTGAGGTTGTAACTGCAAAAAAAATGTATTACTTTACTTATGAACACATGTATGATAAAAAAATAAGCAAGTTGAGCAGTTTCTTTGGAAAAGTTTGTAATATTTTGCCACACTCATCAACAAGGTACTGGTGGGGTCCACGAGTTTTCTGCTACGGATATAAAAAACCGATTGTAATATTTTGAGCAAGATAAAAGTCACAGTTTTATGTATAGCTTTTAACAAGTAACAAATGATCCAATAAAGATTTTTGGTTGGTTGATATAGTATTATAGTGCGTATGATTTGTTGTCAACTCTTTTGCTAACTTGTATACCTACTGATATCATTACAGACTCTATTTCCTGGTTTGTGGTTGACCGAGATACATGCCGATCTTTATAGAGTTTCCGAGACCAAGAAGGTACATAATATTTATTCTAAATGCATTAATAGGTCGTATTTGGGAGCTTGTAAATACGCTTTTATATGTTCTAAAGATTTATTTGTTTATTTTCAAAGCAGAGATAGCAAATTTAAATTTTTCTGGAACTTTGAAGAATTTTGTCTATATCTGACGCATCCCAAAATAACGTTGGGTAATTCAGTGCAACCGAAAAGCACCAAATGTAAGTATAGCATCATACTTTGAGTTATGATTTTTTTTAACGGTAGAAAATTTGATCTTTATATAGAAGGCGTTTAGACAGATTCATCATCATTCTTTGAGCTTTTGTTAAAAGATATTTTAAACAAGTCATCTTATTTGAGACAGTATGCTAGATTTCTTTTTTTGTATCATTGGATGTCTATCCCTTATCCATGCTTGTTTTAGATATTAATCTTCTAAGATTAACACGATTAATGATAATACCTTTTTATGGTTTGCATAGATATTTTGTGTGTATATACCAAACCTAAACCTTATATAACCTAATTCCTGATAAAAGACTCTTATGGAGGCTGCTAATGTGTCTGTTTGTTTGTCAAAAGTTTGCCAACTTCCTATAAAGTTACGTTAACCAGAAAAAGGAAAGTAGAACAATACAAATGGGATGTTTGGAGGTAAACACCACCTACTATTTATTGATATTTTAATGCAATAATTAAATACTAGTGAATTAGTGATCGAAAACAGTTTTCATTAAGCGCTTAGCAGATGTCTTGGGTTCAAATCCGATGCCTTTGAAGGGCATCTGTCTAGCGCAAGCTATTTTGACCCGGTCCCATTGGTTGGCAAAAAAGAAAAAGATTTCATGAGGGATGTACTTTAACAGAATTCTTTCATCGATGTATTTTAATTGATTAACATGTCATTCTTAGAATCCTGTTGCAGTCTGACTCAGCCATTGCCTCCAGTGACCATGGGTGGTATATGGTGGAATTAATGGAGCACAGAAGTCAAACCAGTCAAACACAAGTCAGTTACATATATATTAGCAATCAATGATAGGTGGCTGTGGTCAATTTTATCTCATTTTTGGCTGTGGCTTATGTTATTTTGGCTACAAACCTTGGTCTATATTGCAAGTGGATAATGTCCTATTTTATCAATATATGGTTTTCCACCAACTTTGTCTTTTTTTATTTATCAGCTTAGAACTAAACCATATGTATACGTGTGATCTAAGACTAGAGACATGTCACACATGTAGTCCATAAATAGAGACAAATGTTAACACACTATTAAAGTTTCAAAAGTTGAATGATTGAGTTATGTGGTTTTCATTATGTAACAAGATTGGATTCTAACACTTAACTCTTGTTAAAAAGTCAGCTAAAGTTGTGTAAAATGATCATTTTACCCTTTTACAAACCAAAAGGAGTGCTTATGTAATCTACTAAATTGGATTAAAATGACCTTTATACCCTCTCACCGTTGCACTTGGTGGCGTTGATCATTATCATATGGAATCGTTTTACCTAGCCCTGAATTATGCCTCTGCTTCTGGTTTCTTCTTATAATTAATTGATGATCACATCCATGGTCGCAAAAGTCGTCAGGCGCTCCCTAGTCTGAGTTGAGAGTACTCGGGTCTCGACAGCCTACATTGTATCGATTACTTGGGGAGTACTCGGCGTTTTACAACAGGATTCACATCTGACTTCACATGCAACAGAGTCACTGCATCACATTTGGCCAAACTCAATCTCGTATGTAACCAAGTAACGAACCTTGGCCATAGGCCTTAACCATAATTGAACCTCATAAATCCCACACGAAATCTCTCTCTCCGCTTTGCTAATTCTTTGTTCCCTGTTTTTATTTTAGCCTCAGCTGAGACCCCTATCTATTTACTTCTGGCAACAACATTGTGACAATCAGTACTGTCGTTTGAAGCCTCCAGACGCAAAGTCATTGCCATCTTGTTCTTCATACATTCCTACCCATACTACACTCTAGAGGTGCACAAAGCCACAAACCGGGTATTTTTAATAACCGGTTCCGGTTATGGAACCGGTTTCGGTTTTATAATGCTTGGAACCGGTTGTTGCTATAACCAGTCCGGTTTCAGTTTCGGTTCCGGTTATTTGACATAAAACCAACCCTATGTGCCCGGTTCTGGGTAAGGTTCGGTTCCAGTTCTTAAGAAACCGGGTATTAAAATACCTTATTTTCGGGTTTTTCTATACCCTATTTTCGAGTTCTTTTAGTACTCTATTTTCAGGTTTTTTAACATTCTATTGCGTTTTTATTACCCTATATTTTCGTCTTTTTGTTTATTATTATTATTATTATTAAATTAAATATGCATTGCATAATATAAAAATTTTTAAAATAAATGCACTAACATAAATTCAAAAGATAGATATTAGAATCATGTATCGGATATAGCTGGATATAATCGGTTCCGGTTCTTGTCTGGTTTTGGGTATTAATCGGGTATGATTCGTTCCAGTTCCAGGTATTGTGATCAAAATGCATACCCTATCTATACCCTACAGGTAGGGTCGGTTCCAGTTTCGGGTATAGAATACCAGGTTCCGTGTTTTTTTACCGGGTCCCGTTTTTTGTGCACCTCCACTACAACTTGTGTTCCGAATCACGAAAACATGTACACGCAAAACATCTCTTTGATTATATATGTACTTGGGTTGAAAATTCGTTGAGGGCACTGGTGAATGGCCCCTACCGATTTTTCACGCGCAGTGTTAATTTTATTGAAAATTTCTGTTTTTTTTGTAGTGTTATATATTTGATTTTTAAGAGCTCTCCCTCCACCAATTTGGATTTTGAGAGTCCGAACCACTCTGAGTTTTCATTCAAGCTCCGCCACTGGTTGAGTGGACATTGGAATTGGTTATAACTTTCATGGGCCTGAGTATTTGATTGGTGGATAGTCATTTTACACAAACTTAACTGATTTTATAACGCAAGTTAGTGTTGGAACCAAAAATTGTTGCAAAATTAAAAACCATGTAACCCAAACATGCGAATGTTTAAATTTAGACCCTGAATAACTAGAGCCAAACACTTTTTTTCTAGAAAAACAAATTCACACACATACACACCCTCCCTCCATCCATCCCGTTTCGACGAGAAACTAATCCCATTGTCTTGATAGTCTTTGCTAGTCATGCTTAAAAATTACCACGATCTACCATCTCCTATTGAAGCGCAGTTGCAATGATGTTCCAATAAAGCAACACAACTGTAACTTCAAACACCCATGACCTAGTGGTCTTGTGGTATGATGCTTGTTTTCTACAAAAATGGTGTGAGTTCAAATCATTACAGATGAAAGGTTAAATGATATTAAGGTGTAACAAACGTTGTTTAAAAAAAAAACTTTACTTGCAGACCCACGACCACGATGCATGACGCGAACCCTGAATCTCCGGTATATAATTTTTTTTACTAGGGAGATTTTTTTATTAATATTTCTTTTACGTTAAACTCGTTATTTGAGATCAAAATTTATATGGAAGTATGCATCGGAATTTATATCAGAATTCATTACCCTGTTCGAGCTTAAAAAAATGTGTCTTTATGCCTTAACGATAAACAATGCAATTACTATTTAAACCATAAAAAATGGGCTCACTAAAACCATAAAAATTGAGTTATGCCTAGTGCTAATAGGCTAACTTCTAAAACCATAAAAATTGATTTGTAAATGGCCCATATACACACACACATATATATAGGATTTAAAAAAAAACACGTGCCTCTCGAAATCACGGACCTTGTACGGTGGTCCACCCCACAAACCATAAAAGCCACACATGTAGGTAAATATTATTAGTTCTCTTAATTTTCCGGTAACAAATTGTTAAGAGTTGAAAGAAAATAGGGGAATTGGCCTGTAATAATCCCACCTAGACCTTATTGGCCATTAATAATCCCACCTCAGAATATTCCCCCCACGAGTCTCACCTTTCACCTATTTTTCCTACAATGGTCCCCCGTTAAAAAAACTTAACAGAGTTAAGCTTTTTTCCAAATTACAAACAGATTTTTTAGGGCTTTTGATCAGAACGATGATATGAGTCAATTGATGTAAAACTTACTTTGAAATGGTGCTCCAAGTAACTTGATTTTGGTTAATTGGAAATTTAAACACCCGAATTGAAGCGCCGTTTTCATCGTTTGGAGCATCGTTTTGAGGCAAGTTTTACATCAACGGACTCGTATCGTCGTTCTAATCAAAAGCCCTAAAAAATCTGTTTGTAATTTGGAAAAAAGCTTAACTCCGTTAAGTTTTTTTAACGGGGGACCATTGTAGGAAAAATAAGTGAAAGGTGGGACTGGTGGAGGAAATATTATGAAGTGGGATTATTATTGGCCAATAAGATCTAGGTGGGATTATTACAGGCCAATTTCCCAAGAAAATACAAACTACATTTGTCACTTAGATGAATATTGATATTCTCTTAATTTTCCACTAACAAATTGTTAGAGTTAAAAGAAAACACAAATTACATTTTATTGGATCTCATAATTTACAAACTACATTTGTCACTCAGATGAATATTGATATTCTCTTAACTTTCCACTAAAAAAATGTTAGAGTTAAAAGAAAACACAAATTACATTTTATTGGATTTCATAATTAGCTACCGTGATGGAGACGGGTCATTTAAATTTTCGACTAAATTACAAGTTTTGTCTTTTATGTTTGTCCCAAATTTCAGGCGCTGTCATTTACCTTTAAAATTGATGAGTTTTGTCCTTAACGTTTCAAAATCCTGCACGTTATGTCCTTTAGGGCAAACCCAGTTAATTTTTTTTTGTTAAATCTGGTCGTATAGACCCCACATAAGGGCAAATTTGTCTTTTTACCCTTTCAATAAAAATATTAAATATATATATTTATAAAGCTTATCTTCTCCACTCAAGTCACTCTCCCTCACCTCTTTCTCTATATCATTCTCTCTCTAGAAACTCCACCTGACACCACCATCTACCACCCACAAAGCCGTCGTGAAAGTAGCCAACAACAAACAGAGAAGAAACCCCACTGCAACAGCAGGTTTGATTGTTGGTGAAGTTCCAGGTTCGCCGTCGTAAACTGCCACAAATCATTCACTGAAGTTCTAGATCTGCTTTTGAATCAACAACAGGTTCTGAAGTTCCAGATCTGCTTTCGAACCTTATTCTGATTTGATTGCATTTTTTGTTCATCTGAGATGGGTACTTGTTCGATTGTTGGTGATGGTAGCATAGGTTGATGCTTGATTTCACATCTGAACACAGGTTGATTCTCTTTTGGTGAAGAAATATAGGGTGTTGTTGAAATCATCGGTGGCGGTGGGTTTCAAGCTTGATTTTAGGTTATGGTTGTTGATTTTGAGTTGTGGGTGTTGTTGATTTTGGGTGTTTTTTTATGGTGACGGAGGTGGTTGTGGTGGTAGGAAGTAGGAGGTCATGGTGGTGGCAAGTGGTGTTCCTAGAGAGAGAATGATATAGAGAGAGAGAGGTGAGGGAGATAAGCTTAACATCAATGATTGTGTAGGTTTCTAGAAAATAAGCTTTATAAATATATATTTAATATTTTTATTGAAAGGGTAAAAAGACAACATTGCCCTTATGTGGGGGGTCTATGTGACCAGATTTAACAAAAAAAAAAAATAACTGAGTTTGCCCTAAAGGACATAACATGCAAGATTTTGAAACGTTAAGGACAAAACTTATCAATTTTAAAGGTAAAGGACAATGTCTGAAATTTGGGACAAACTTAAAGGACAAAACTTGTAATTTACTCTAAATTTTCCAATAACGAGTTTTCGAAGCCAAAAGAAAACACAAACATCATTTTACCTGTTAGTTACCATGATGCTAAGGACTCATGTAAATTTTCAATAAGGAGTTTCAGGGTAAAAAGAAAAACAAGCGTCATTTTACCTAATCTTGTTATTAGTTACCATGATGTTGACGAGTCATGTAAATTTGTCAATAATAAGTTTTTAAGGTTAAAAGGAAACACAAACACACATATTACCCGATCTCATTAGCTCCTTTTACCCAATCTCATTAGTTATTGACGCATCATGTAAAATTTCCAATAACGATTTTTCAGGCTTAAAAAATTTGACGAGTGTGGCTATATTTATTGTACTTAACGCATCTCAATAAGAGAAAATTAGAGCGATAATATGACTGGTTTAGAAGCAGAGAGAACATTAATAAACCATAGAAAACGAATATAACATGGTAGGATTAACACAACCCTAAACTAATACATCCTTGTATCATCATGATGAACGGTTGCGATCACACGTTCTTATTTGAAATTCGGTCGTTCAACTCTAATCCATCTCCATACCAAAAAAATGCGCACAAAAATCACGCTGGTGCACGTTAACCTAGCGCACGTTAGCACTCTCACCCGCTTCCCAAACGTTAAATCTCACCCCTCCCCCTTCTCTCTCTCTCTTCTCTCTCTCTATACATTTATATGAATGTTTCGCGGCGATTTAGCAACAAACACAAAACTCACAAAGACGAACAACAACAATCACACCATCCGATTTCACAACTTCACCGGCAAGATCCGACCGAAAGACGTTCAGATGGTATCCACCGGTAAGAGAAACACCGGCACCGAACGAGATATGGTGGACAGATTGAAGCCACAATTGCACAATTTCGATTTGCCGTGCTTAAAGTGGGGAAACCAGAAGCTTTTACGCTGCATGAAGGTAGATTCAAACGCAGATGTGTCGGTTTTTGATCGTAATCAATCGTCGGAGAGCGGCGGCGGAGCAAAACGGAGGAATTCGGAGGCGGAGAAACGGTTTAGATCTAGTTATGACGTTGATCGTAATCATTCGTCGGAGACCGGCGGTGGAATCGGAACGTATCGGAGGAATTCGGAGTGTCAGAAAAGGTTTAGATCGAGTTATGATGATGATGTTCGTAAAACAGAGAGTTGTTATAAGTTTTCTTCGTCGGAGAAAGTGAACGTCGATCGTAAGCAATCGTCCGGCAGCGGCGGCGGTGGCACTGTTATCGGAGCAAAACGGAGGAATTCGGAGTGTGAGAAACGGTTTAGATCGAGTTACGATGATGTTGATCGGAAAATACAGAGCTATTGCAAGTTTTCTTCGTCGGAGAAAGTGAACGTGGATTCAAACGTCAATCGTAATCATTCGTCGGACGGCGGCGGCGCCGGTGGCGTTGTGATTGGAGCAAAACGGTTTAGATCGAGTTATGACGATTTTGATCGGAAAATACAGAGTTGTTATAAGTTTTCTTCGTCGGAGAAACCGCCGGCGAGAATCGGAATCGGAAACCTAATCTCTGGAGACGGTGAGATCGAAGCGACTAGAGAGAAACTGATGTTTGATTTTCAAAACGAAGTTGTGAAGATGAAGGACGCTATTCTCCGTGAGCGGCTGGTGGATCCGTCGCCATCTACAGCGGCGGCGGCTTCCACACCGCCGTACAATCCTCCGGCAGAGCGGCCGTGGAATCTGAGAACGAGAAGAGCTGCGTGTAAGGCGCCACGTTCTCCGGCGAACGGCGTTAATAATCACGGTGAGGTTTTAAAACCTAATTCCTCTCCGGCAACAAAACTCCGGCCGGCGAGCGGTGTTTCTGGTGAATCTACAACTGCTGAGGAGAGAGAGAGACCGAAGTTTTCGGTTTCGCTTTCCCGGCGAGAGTTGGAGGAGGATTTCATGGCGATGGCCGGCCAGCGACTGCCACGTAAGCCAAAGAGACGACCTAGGGCTGTTCAAAAGCAATTGGATGTAAGTGATATTGTTATCAGTTTGTTTATCTTGATCTATTAATCTGTATATCCTCTTTTTAACAATTGCATAATGTGACATTGTGACTGTTATATAACTGTAGTTATTCTTTGATTGCAGACTCTGTTTCCGGGATTATGGTTGTCTGAAATAACTGCTGATCTTTACAAAGTTCCCGATGAGGCCGAGACCGGGAAGGTAGTAATCCGATCATCGTTACTATTCGTCTTGTCGAATTGATTTTTATATACTGATTGTAACATTGTTTTGTTCAAATTTTTGCAGAGGTAGCATTAGGGATCTGTATGATGCAACAATGGGGAAGTATGGTTATGAATAATAAGTGGAGTAGTTATGTTTGATTTCTTCAAAAAGAGGATTTGATTTGATTTGAAGGATTTGAATTCGCAGATAAGATCTTGGTGTAAGCTGCTGAGTTTTATGCTAATTTTGATTTTGATAGTAGTAGTCAAAACATGTTGATAGATGTGTTTCTTTTCTTATAGATGTTCAATGGAATAAGAGTTGGCATTTTATAAACTTGTCGCTTGTCGCTTCGAGATTCGATTGAGTTTCCTTTTAATTATGCACCTTTTTTCTGCTTGATTGACCGGCATTGTGCTTGAATTTGTTGATCATTCACTTGTTTTGACAGTTCATACTTCATAACCTTATGCAGCAAAATCTGGTTGGTTGACATGAGCCATCTATCATCCCTTTTTAGCGAACCCATTTGATCAATCTTTCCAAATGTGTGAAACAAATAAACAAACGTACCCAATAAAGTCCCACTCATAAGCAAGCTACTGGTGGGGTATGGGAGGGTGAGAAGGGGACAAACCGACAAACCTTTCCCCTACTCATGGAGATAGAGAGACCGAGGCCCCGGCTCTAAACTTTTTTACATGTAAAGTATTGTAATTCAGATAATATAAATGTGTGAGAATTTGTTAAATTACCTCCAATTGTTGCATGATCTGTTCTGAAGATCAATCTCCATGATCTGATATGATGTTAATGACCAAAATCTGTTATTGGGTGGTTTGTTCATGATTCATATACAAACTGGAGGGAAACATCAGCCCAATAACTTTGACTCTGAGACTAGGTGTCTAAAGTTGTATTTTATTTAATCTCATTTTAGTACTTTGAAATTAAAAGAATTTCATTTTTCTCCCTCCAAATGGTAGGTTGTAATTTTATCTTGATTTAGCAATGGGGTGGTGGTCCATTGGCAAAGTCAAAGCCTTTAGACAAAATTACAGAAAACAAACTTTATGTTATACCAAAACTGCACTTCGTACCTTTCACTATGAAATCGGCAAAAACCAACCTTTACGTTCATGTTTTGTTACAGATTCAACCTTTACCACAAACGTCGTTTAATTTCTTGGTTAAGTTACCTCACATGCTTTGCATGTGAGGGTATAATGGTCTTTTCAAATCCATATTTGATGCATATTTAAAAAGGAGCCAACAAAACCCAGGTCATCAATCCCCCTTTCCCTTTTTTTCCAAAACCCAGATCAACAACATGCTTTGATGACTCAATGAACCCAAATCCTCAAGTTTGATTTCAAATACCATGCGTTGATTGCATGGACTCTTTCGATATTATATTAGAGGAAGAACATAAACATAAACGGATGTATAGCGTTATATAGTGTTACATAGCGTTATATGGTGTTATATGGTGTTATATAATGTTATATATTTCTAGTAGCAGTTACATGTTTCCGGATTTTTAGAATGTCCGGATTTTTAGTGTTAGTTTAAAAATGGATCGCTGGAATTTAGGAGAAGTTACCTTATTTAAAACATATAAAAAGACACTATTACCCCTACAATTTTCAAATCAGTCCAAATAATTAAAACACAATTTACAATCTGGTCCTTATTGATCTCAACCATTATATCAATGATCTAATGGTTTAAAACACTTCTTACACTTCTCACACTTTAGGCCCTTTTTACACTATCCTTAATAATAATAATAATATGATATCTGCAAAGTTAATTTTAGATGGGTCGTATTATTGGTGTACCATGGGAAATTAACAGAAATGGTTGTCGGATCTGTGACTCTATTGAAAACTGCAATTGGAATTGATCTTGGAGTGATTCCTCTCAATTGAATAGACAGACACTTGCTTCATAGGATCAGTGGGCCCTATTATTGGATCTGTGACTCCATGGAAGATGTGATTAAGGTAACTACTGAATCACACCAATTCGTTGAAAGCACATATTCGTGTGTTGCAGTTTGGAAAGATGACCGAATAGAGATCTGAATAAGTTTTTGGAATTGGAGAACCGTTGTGTCTAATCATATCAACTACCGTTTTGGTAGTTGTTACCATATCCATTACCCCCTAGGTATTTGTTACCAACGTATGATAATTTTATAAAATAGCCCTAAATTAGAGATAAAATACATACAACATCAAAAACGACATCAAAATACAGAGCTTCATCCTTATTTCTGTAAATCACACAAACAAGCATGCCTTGAATGAGTCTAGAACACTCGTAATCCTCAACCGGCTTTGAAACCAGACGAAATCTATGAAGAAACTGATTCGATTTCACAGTGAGTGGGGAAATTAGTGACGGAGAAAACTTCGTCGTAGAAACTTTGTGTAACACCCTAGTTACTATTTAACGGTTTTATATGTAAATACCAACAATTAGATGTGTAATTAAGACTACACATACTATAAAAATACGAGTTTATTAAAACTTTTACAATTCATAAGTTATTCAACATAAGTGATCGAATTCGTCGTTTAAAATTTACGACGAGGCAATGTGCGGAAGCATGTATCTTTATCGTGTTCGGTTCTTCGATGAGCTTGATCGTCTTCCGGCATCCAAAGTGTACCTACATTTCATAAACATGAAATGCTTTAGTCATACGGGGTTTAAAACGTATTTAAACGAGTCCACGAAGCAAAACTAATTTTAAAATATATTTTATTACAGGGTCTACCGTAAATTACGGTGGCTACCGTAATTTACGGTAACCCCTGAATGTTAAATCTTCCACCGTAGATCAGGAGGTATCTACCGTAACGATTTCAGCCCCCACCGTAACTTACGGTGGGCACCGTAAGTTACGGTGGCCCCTACATCAGCCCTTTTTATTTTTTTGCCGTCTTTGACACGAAAACTTTCGTATCTTTCAAACCGCTTGTCCGTTTGACCTACCGTTTCTTCCTACGTGATTGTAATTTGATTCTCCACCTTATGGAGTTAAAATCCAACATTCGGTTTAACAAAATTTCAGACTTTTAAGTCTTCGGCTTATTACCCTTTTTACCAAATTTTGACCCGTTCGATTTTTATCAAACAAACAAGTTTGTTTGACCTTTATTTATCATAAACCTATTAAATTCAAATGATGTCTAACATATTAGATTCTAATTACAGATTCATATACCTTCTTAACCCATTTTCACCCATATGCTTATTTTGACCCGTTAAGGTATTTAAGCATATTTTAAGCACCCATTGCTTTCACTCGTTTCTAAATACATATGTCCACATTTCTTATCAAATGATCTCCCACCACAACTATATGTGGTGGATTCAATGTGGTGATCTATTTAATCCGAATTTCATCCCTCGAATTATTATTTTACGGCAAAGACTCATATAGAGTCTTTTGACCAAGAAATTACATCTTTCGCTTTTATACTTGTTCTAAGTATTGACTTGATTATAAAACTCGTTTTCAAGTGACTTCTAAGGGTTGTTTACTTAATTTTACTTACAAGGGCGTTTTGGTCACTTTTAACCCTCCCTTTACAACGAAGGGCTTGCTTAAGCCATGCACGCCCAAAATCTCATTTTTAACCAATTCTTGTTTTCAAAACACTCTGTCTGTATAAATCCTCTGGTTTACCTTTTTAAGGTAACTGAATGCCCCTTTTACTTTGCCTAACTCTCATAGATCTCCAAGTTCTAAATGAGGAGTTGATCTATTATACATACCTGGCCCCGATCAACTTATTAACCCGGTTTTAATACCTTGCTTTATAATCGCTAATTAAGAACGATGCGAGTACTCATTGGATATCTATTCCTGTAAGCATATAACTCGACAAAAGGATATTCTGAAACATATGGCTAGTGTAAGATATACTTACCTTGCATCCTGTCTATGCATTTTCCTTCACTCCCGATTAGTTTGACCCGCTTCCTTCCCAAGCTTCCACCTAGCTTGCCAAGCGTCAAACTATAATGCGTTCATCCACAAGATAGTTATATTAGTCATCAATACTATGACTATTATACTTATGGACTCTCTTTACCATTTCCGCATACGATTTTTATTATAGGCCGGTTTGACTCTTAATGGTCAAACTTCTTATAACATATGCAATTGCACTAATGAACTTAATACACTCATTTGCTTAGCTACTCAAGCAACAATCATATATAAACCATGTGCTAAATATTTCACATAATTAATAACTATGATAGTGAAAGGTATTTCTACTATCATCAAAACACATTAATTTAATATTTTCACCTAGGCATTTCATCGAACACCTTATGGGCATGAAACTTTTACTACTAGCAATCAAGCTCATGACTAACTACTTAGCCAAGATTAACACTGTTTTCAAGTTCCTTACATCTAGTATGCATAACAACACCTACATTCACTTCATAAAATCAATAATACCCGTTTCATGATCAAGATTCTAGTATTCTTAATCTCTCTACAAAACCCATCTAACACATATGTGGGTGATTCTCAATTTCATGTGTATGAACATCAATACATCAAATTATTGATTAGGGTTCATTCCTAACCATGAATTTATCATAGTTTCATTCAAACATCTAACATTCAAGTTCAAATTTCAACTTCATAGGTTCATCAAGAAATCGAAACATCTCCAAATTCCAAAATTTGACATACCTTGAGATCCCCCTCGACCAGGTGACCACGAATTTGTACTCATGCAGACAATTTGGGTTTGATTTGAGCTTCAATTTTGGGGTTTAGACTTGAACTAGGGTTTCACCCTTGTTGTCTCCCCCTGGTCGCACGCACACACACACACACACTCTTAGTGTGTGTTGTGTTTTTAGTTGTTTATTTTTAATAAACTAGTTTGCCTACTTGGCGATATTAGTCCCTCGTCTTTCATTTGTTTCAAAAGAAACTTTAATTCATTATTCATCATTTAATCACATATTACTAACTAGGTTAATTATTCCTAGTTAGCTTAATGAGTTCGGAAGGTCATAACCCGTTTTTATTTTAAGTCCCGTTAACTCGGGCCTTTCATAACTTTATTTTCTCAAGCATTTATTCACTTTTGATTTAATATTAGGTTTATCTATTAAATTCCTAATATTTACCGGGTTTACTTTTACCACTAACGGTATTTTACTTATTCATTATTATTAACATGGTTTAATTACCAAATCCCGATTTCGAGGTGTTACACTTTGAACAAGATAAGAAGGATGAGATATCGACAGTTAAAGATAAGTCAAGAACAAAGAAGAACACTTGAAGAAAAAACAAGAACTTGGAAGTATTACCTTAGTAGTTGTTACCATGTAACACATGATAAAAGCGCTTCTCTAGACAATCTGCGATTATGTTCCGTTTTAGGAGAACGTGTAATCCAGAGGTCGGTCTCGGGTGGGCATAAGATCCGTGGGCCCTATTGTCGGATCTGTGACTCCATGGAATATGTGATTAAGGTAAGCGTGCCGTAAAGTTGCATCTAATTTTTAAAACATTTCCCACTAACATAATATTTTACAAATTGGGAACCACATATTCGTGTGTAAAAGCTCGGAAAGATGACCGAATAGAGATATGAATATCGTGCTTTCCACCAAACCCTTGGAGTGCTCAAACATACGCATTCCGTTCTCCATCTGAACTATGCATTCTCTCACAATGTCCAACAACTGAATTTTACTTTCTTGTAGACTGGTGGGCTTGCATAGTTTTAATATATTTCATCTTAGACTGTCTAGTCTAACACTTGAAAATGGATATGATCGTGTCAAGATCTTTATCTATCATGTCATCGACCAACTGCTCGAAATCCCTTTCGTTTCTCGGGCTCGCATTAGAAGATACTTGCATTGGACACCAAAAATAAACTTTAAAAATTAAAAAAATAATACGATACACTATAATACGATACTTAACGATAAAAAAATAATAAAGATTTTAAAACTCATTAAAACAAAAATAACCAATAATAAACACCAATAACAAACCCAAAACACCCAAAACCAAAAACAACACACCAAAAATAAACTTCAAAAATTCAGGGCCGTAATACGCATCGTATAGGCCTATACGATACGTATTAGGCCAGCCACCAGACAACACATCCACCTGTGAGTCTGTCATGTCTTTTATTTTATTCAGTACGCACCGTATAGGCCTATACGATGTGTATTGAATTGAAAAAATGTGTGGATAGACAGGGCGGTGCGCCTATAGAATTTCCGTTTTAGAAGTAGAAAGTTGGAAATTAAAGATGAAACTTTGTAAAACAAAGGGATTATCCGTGCATTTTACTCTAAGATAAGGGTGAATTTGGTCAGTTTTAGGTGAGGAGGACCATATGTGTAATATATGTATATAAACAAGGGTCCCATGAATAAATCATATCATCTATTTATTTGTACTAGTAGTGATAGCCGTGTATAAACACGGGTGGTTTTTAGAAATTCATAGATACCACATTCTAATAGAAAGTAGAGTAAACTTCCGTTTTGCTCCCTGTGGTTTGGTCACTTTAATGGTTTTGTTCCAAACCTTTAAAAATAGCCAGTTTACTTCCTGATCTATGAAGCCCTTTTACTTAACGAATACTTTGGCTGGAGTTAGAGGCGGGGAGTGAAATCATGAAAGGCTTCATAGATCAGGGAGTAAGCTGGCTATTTTTAAAGGTTTGGGGCAAAACCATTAGGGGGTGGGGGTGGGGGTGGTCATCACTCATCACTCACTCATCACTTACAACACCCAATCAAGTTCCGCCATGTCATCAACCATTTTTCCATTACTCACAACCTTTTTTAGTGGCAATGATCATCACTCACAACATCCACAATAAACCCTCACGCCCCATCACATGTTCCATCACTTACAATTCCATAACGCGTGGAAAACATAACGGACATAAACCATCACTCGTTGAAAACTTGAGTGGCGGTGGTCTTGTGCAGTTCATCACGCATGAAACATGTTTTATCATGGAACAATTTTCCCCATCCCGTCTCCCCTTAAAGTGACCAAACCATCGAGAGTAAAACAGAAGTTTACTCTAGAAAGTATAGATATTCTAATTGTTAGTTTAATTAATATTAAAATAAAATAAACAAGGGTGCCATAAATAAACCATATCATCTATTTATTTGTATTCTGTTATCATTATCGATTTAATATTAAAATAAACAAGGGTGCCATAAATAAACCATATCATCTATTTATTTGTATTCTTTGGGTGGAGTTATTGTAAAAAAGACCAAAAGTGTGAGAAAGGTAAGAAAAAATCTCTACTATTAGATCTAAACTAATTGAAAAGGGTAAGATTGTAAATGCATTAACAAATTCAAATATGGTAATCATTGATTTAAGGATTTGGAGAGAGAAAATCATTGATTTAAGGAATATAACCGTCCATAACATCATTCATTTTAATTTTTTTTGCATCATTCACAGAATCATAGCCATGTTCATGACATGGTGTTTTAAAAAATTCATAGTTCAGTGCATGGTGTTTTTACGAAAATAATATAACACCATTCAGTAAACAAAAATATAACACCATTCAGTACACAAAATAACACCATTCAGTACAAGATATAACACCATTCAGTAAACAAAAAAATAACACCATTCAGAAACAAGATAACACCATACAGAAACAAAATAACACCATTCAGAAACAAAAAAAAAACCATCCAGTAAACAAAAAATAACATCATTCAATAAACAATATAACACCATTCAGTCAATAATATAACACCATTCAGAAAAAGAAAATAACACCATTCAGAAAAAGAAAAAGAAAATAAACACCATGACTGAAAGAAAAATAACACCTCTGTATCATCTTCTCCACTTCCGGCACCGTTCGATGTAGAGAGAGAGATCGCACGACCACCACCACTGCCATCCATCATCTCCGACATTCTCCGAATCGTTCATCTGCTTCGCTCGCACCACCATCACCGCCGCTGCCGCTCGCACCACCACCGCCGCCGCTGCCGCTGTCGTGTTTGATCTTCCGATTTCCGATTAACAAACAAACTCGTTAATATAATCATAGAGATCTTTGATCATATCTTCCGATTTCCGATTAACAAACAAACTCGTTAATATAATCAGGGTTGGGTTATAATACAAAGCCCAATTAAAATACAAAGTGTAAGAAGGATTCTTGACCTTTAGATCAGATCAAAAACTCATCAAAGGCTATAAATCACGCGGTAGCATACTTGTAAATAAAAAAGGCTATAAGGAAAAGATGGTCATTTATCCAACAAACACTTTTCATCTTCCCCCATACGATTCTTCTCTGTTCATTCGCAACCTCCTCTCTCTTCCACACTTTTCTGTTCATTCGCAACCGATTAAGCCTCAAAAAACACCGATTTCTCACGGATTCTTCAACAAAAAAGCCTCAAAATACACCGATTAAGCATCAGGAAACATCGATTTTACCTCCTCGTTTCGATCCAGTTTCTTCCAAATCGACATTGCGTATTTCTGAAGTGGAAGAACAAGTGTGGAAACCGAAAAAGAAGAAAAATGCGAAAAGGACTCCCAAAACCGGTACATTGTTTACTTTTTAGGGTTTTCACATTATTGTGTTTATTTTAGTTTCTTGATTTTGTTGTATAAAAGTTCATGACCGTTGATTGTTGATTTTGAATGTGTTATGTACTGACCTAGGGTTTATGACACAATGGTTTGAAATAGAGTAGTGGATAATATAATAGGAATAGAGTAGTGGATAATATAATAGGAATACAGTAGTGGATAAGTTGATTATGATACAATAGGAACAGAGTAGTGGATAATAGGAATACAGGGATTATGACACAATGGTTTGAAATATGACACAATAGGAATAGAGTAGTGGATAATATAATAGGAATACAGTAGTGGATAAGTTGATTATGATACAATAGGAACATAGTAGTGGATAATAGGAATATAGGGATTATGACACAAAGGTTTGAAATTTCACACAATAGGAATAGAGTAGTGGATAATATAATAGGAATACAGGGATTATGACACAATGCTTTGAAATATGACACAATAGTTTGAAATATGACACAATGCATTTGTTTCATTTCAGCATAGGGACACATATGAAAGAGAAGAGGAGGTGATGCTTGATGACTTCACCAATAACATGAATGAGGTTTTGAGAAAAGAAAAGTTAAAAACTATCAAAGACTTTGACATTGTCTTTGTACCTATCTTTCATCATGAGAAAGAACACTTTTATCTCATGTGTTTCGACCTCAAATGCACAAAGACTACATTGCTTGACAACATTGCACCACTTGAAGATGAGGAAAAGGGTGATCATGATCCCTACGATGGTTGGACACGAAAAACAGTAAGTGTTCTAAATCTTCTATTTTAAATATAACACAATGCATGCTATAGAAATAACACAATTGCATTTTATTTTTGTAAGAAACAAGCTTTTGAAGGTTATCTTGAACGTATCTCACATCCAAAAGCAGCAAACATGAAGGCTACATCAATAAATCGTCTTCAAATGCCATGGAGAACCTATTTTAATGGTGTTGATTGTGGAATTTTTCTTATGCACCACATGGAAACATACATGGGCGAAGATGCAAATAATTATCGTTGTGGTTTCGCAGAAGAGAAATCTGGATTACAAAAGAAACAAATTGAATACTTGCGCCGAAAGTACACAACCAAGATCTTGTTACATGACGTTAACGAGAGTAAACCATACGTTATTTCCTTGGTGTCAAATTTTCAAGAGTTACCAGCTAAAGAAAAACAACAGCTAAAACGAGGTGCATATAAAAGAATCTTGTTAAGGCTGCATAACAAAGTCGATTAAGTTGATGTTTTTTTCATTTTGGACTTGATGTATGGAAACTTGATGTTTTTTTTTTTTTTCAATTATGTTGATGTTTTTTTCATTTTGGACTTATGTATAGAAACTTCGTGGATGTTGATGTTTTTACGAAGGTTTATGTTTTCAGGAAAATATGACACAATGTTTTTGTATAGGAAAGAAATATCACACAATGTCATTAAATATGACACAATGATTTTATACAGGAAAATTTGACACAATGAAATGATATATTGCACAATGAAATGATACATGACACAATGAATAGATACATGACACAATGGAATGATAAATGACACAAATGAAATCATATATGACACAATAGAATGATATATAACACAATGGAATGATATTATGAAACAATGGAATGATATATCACACAATATGACACAATGAAATGATATATCACACAATGGAATGATATATGACACAATGGAATGATATATCACACAAAGTAATGATATATGACACAATGAAATGATATATGACAAAATGAAATGATATATGACACAATGGAATGATATATGACACAATGGAATGATATATCACACAATATGACACAATGGAATGATAAATGACACAATGAAATGATATATGACACAATGAAATGATATATGACACAATGGATTGTAATAGCTAAAAATACGCAATGTATAACACAAATAGATTGAAATATGTAAAATACACAATGTATGACCCCAACACAAATATAGAAATAATAGACACTCTATTCTTGCATATTGATAATTCTTGAAGTACTTGTCGCTTCTTTCTCCTTAATACTTTGTATGCGTAAACTGCATGTGCGTACATTATGACCAGTACCTTTGAAAAAACTACATCCTTTTTGTTTCTTCCCAGCTCGAGTAATTGCAATCTCACGAGCTGACTTCAAACGCTTATGAGTCCCTTTTGTTCTTGTTTTAATTGGATTTCTAACTATAATATCACATGGTTCACTAGTCCCAGTCATTTATGCAAATCTATCTCTCCTACTAGGAGCCGGAGCAACAACTTGAACATCATCAGCCTTAGACATGTAAGCTTTTAGATAATCTCTATAAAGACACAACTGCTCTTTGTCTTGAATCAATCGATTTATTGCATATTCATTTGCAAACCTTATTTCATGAAGTATTTCTTGAATATCATCACCATTGTTTTCGATATCATCATACCTTATAGGTCGAAGTGAACTATTGGGAACGGCTTCTCTCCTCCAACGCTTTGCCACATACTTCTTTGGGAACTCAGTTACGTAAAAAAGCCTAAGAACATAAAATATATGTCGGCATAGTAATCCCCATTGTTCAAACCTTCTACAACTACAAGATATAGTTTGATCTTCATTTCGAAACATAACCTACACATAAAAAAATTAAAAACAATAAGACACAATGAATAAATATGACATAATGGATTACACAATACATTAAGAACCATAAAGCACAATATAGAAACAAAGACACAATGAATAAATATGACACAATAGATTAAAAAATACATTAAGAACCATAAGACACAATGAATAAATACGACACAACAGATTACAAAATACATTAAGAACCATAAGACACAATGAATAAATATGACACAATGTCATTAAATATAACACAATAGATTACACAATACATTAAGAACCATAAGACACAATGAATACATATGACACAATGAATAAATAAGACACAATGAATAAATATGGCACAATGACTAAATATGACACAATATCATTAAAAAGACGCAATGCTCAAATGTGAAATTTGGACAATACTCTTTTTTCTTTGCAAGACGCTTAATAACCATACCTACATCATTCTCCCCAATGTATTGATTTAAGTCCCTCTTATAATTTTTAAAATCAGTTCTTGTAGCACCTACCTCCTCGTAACTACCATACAAACTTTTCAAAACATTAAATGCCCTTACAGGCCCAAGATTTATCGTAGACAACGCTTGAATAGCATTTTCTTTTACATGATCAACCCTTCTCACGGATGTCAAAAACTGGAGGTCTTCTTCATGCACGAAACTATGATTATGTTCCTCTTGAAAAATATATACTTCAAACTTCCCATCAACAGTTAACAATAGCTTAATATGAGCCTCACATCCAACTCTCTTCGATGGTTTCCGACGCTTTCCTTTACCCTTATTAGGAATTTTAAAACCTTCTTTAGAACATGTAAAATACTTCAACTTAAGAACACCTTTTGTATTGCTGTATGAAGTGTTTTTCCTAACCGAGAAACCACTTGCATGAGCATACTTGACATAAAAACCATAAGCTTGGTCAACGGACTCAAAGACCATACCAACACGAGGTTTAAGGGACTCGCTCACAGCAGGAGTGCAAAATATTTTTCCGGTACATGGTGATACATGCCGTACACCACGTTCTTTGTAAACTATAGCATCTACACAAATAAAAAATAAACAATGTCACATTAAATCATATATATGTCATACAAACCTAGCAAAAAAGATATTCAAAGAAATAAAAACCATAAACAGAAAGCAGAATACCGAATAACACGCATTCAAATAAACAAAATAACACATTATGACAAAATATGACATAATTTCAGACAATAACACACATCCTATTGTCAAAATCAACTAAAAAGATAGTTAGGCACAATGAAAATAAAATAGACACAATGCATTAATAACTTAAACAATACAGAACATATAACAGTTTTAGATCTCAATCAGAATTCGTGATAATAAACGAATGAAAAATTTAGGTTAAACATATACCTAATCATAATCAAATCAGTTTTAGATCTCAATCAGAAATCTGAACATCTGAACGATAACATCGATGAAACAACCAAAATCGCGACAATAACATGGTCAAAATTCTCAACGATAACAACAATAACAACAGAATTCTCAATGATAAACATGATCAAAACACAGTTTTTAATCAGATCTCAATCATAATTTTCAACGATAACAACAGCAAACTCAGAGCACGTACCATTCTCATTCGTTGACATGATTTACTGCTCAATTAGCTTTGATTGAACGATTCCACAATGAAAACTATTGAATTCAAGCTTCAATCTCCCTATCAACTGGTGAATTGCGATCGAATTAGGGAAAAAAATACGTATGTATCGTAATCCCTGTTTGATTGTGCGTATCTATGTTTTATTGAAGGCTTAAATAGTTTCCAAAAATGCCCCTCTCTCTAATCCAGGACTGATTAAAGATTAGTGGAAGTTTTTGCCAGGTGTCATCATCCTATTCCTTCTTACCCTTCTTACAATTAAAGTCCTTTGTATTTGATCCTTACTCAATATAATCATTCCGATTTCCGAATGGCCGCTGTCATGATTATGAGAGAGATCTTTGATCGTAGATGGAGATCATGAGAGAGATTGTAGGGATTATGATTTACAATTTCCATTTTTTGAATGGATATAAAGACTTTATTACACCTAGAATTTTCAATTCAGTCCAAAAAATAAATCAAATTTTATAATATGGTCCCTATTAATCTCAACCATTAGATCAAAGATCTAATGATGTAAATTCTTTCTTACCTTTCTCACGCCTTTTTTACAGAATCCTCTACCTACCTGTATTCTTTTATCATTATCGATCATCATCTTATACAAAAAACGCACAAGGGAACGGAACAGAGAAGAGAAGGAAGAATGTCGTCTCGCACTTCTACTTCGCTGTTTGGCGTAATCGGTGCCGGTGCCGATGACGGTATCGGTTTCCTCTCTCTCTCTCTCTCTCTCTCTCTCTCTTATTTTGTAATGACGGCGTTTGTAACATTTCAATGATTATACCAATACCACGTTCGATCGTGAATATCTGTGTTGGAAGTTTACATGCTTATTCCCTTCTGCAACTACTAGGGTTAGGGTTCTATCGATATTGGATTTAAACTCACTCATGTTCATTCTACTATTGATCGATTACAGCATAATAATAATAATAATACTTTACATCTTATTCATTTATTATGTAGTTAACAATAATAATAATGTTGATTGATTGTATGGCTTAGATCAAGATGTGAGCAGGGATGACAACCCTCGTGTGTTCTTGGATATATCCATCAATGGAGGTCGCCCTGAAAGAATGATAATTGAGGTCACTTTATTATCTATTGCATACTATGTATCTATGTTTGTTTCTTCAATATATATGCAGCTGCATTACGGACGTTATTCATTCATTTGCAGCTTTTTGCTAATATCGTTCCTAAAACCGCTGAGAATTTTCGACTACTCTGCACAGGTGTGTGTCTCCGCATATAAGATCTTAGAAGCATTTGTTGTAATTACAATTCATATGTTATACGTGTAGGGACTAAGGGGATCGGACCACATACCAAGAAACCATTGCACTACAAAGGAACTGTATTCCAAAATATTCATCCACGCCTTTTGGCTGAAGTATGTTCTTATGCTTATCTCAATCAAATACCTATTCAACTTGTAAGGCTTAGGCCTGTGTATCAACTGTTTCTCCTTGTTGCAGGGAGGTGATCTCCTTGGGAAAATAGATGGTATGTATTTTTTTTTATTTAGATCTTGTTTTCCGTCAGATTTGATGGTTTGCATTTGCTGCAGGCACAGGTGGGGAAAGCATCTACGGAAAACATTTCAAAGGTGCAATTTTAAGTTTTTCTTAGTACCTATAACTCAGTACTAATAATACTTTGTAACCGCTGTTTGTGTAGATGAGAGTTTTCAACTGCGTCATTCTGAGCCTGGCATGCTATCTATGGGAAATAAAGGCCCAGATACAAATGGATCTCGGTTCTTTATAAGCTTCAGGCCTATAAGCATGCTTGATGGGTACTTCCCATTTCAAGTCAATTTCTCTTTTAGGCCAAAATCAACATTCAAGGGCTAAATAAATACTAATGGGTTTAGTTAGTTGTTTGATTATAGGCCTTTGAATTTTCAACTCCTAACCCATGCTATATGGATGGCAGTTTCAATGTTGTTTTCGGTAAGGTTATAGAAGGAACATCAACTATCCGTCGTATTGAACAGCTAGGAACACCTGGGCAGGTTAAAATTACAGACTGTGGTGAAGCTTTTGAAGATAAAGGTATTGCATTTCTAATCCTAATTAAATTCAGATAATTAACACATAGGAAAATAAAAAGAATGCTACCGTTTTCACTTATTAGGCATAAGGAATATATATTGGGTGAAACCTAGTTCTTCTGAAGAGCCAGTAAAAGAACAGGAGAAACAAAGCGGGTACCCGCAATCAGAAGCTGGTGATGAAACTTCTCAAGGCAAAACGATCAATCTCATGGATGAGCCTGACCAAGGTATTGCTTTTTTAATCCTAAATAAATTGATTCACTCAAATAATATACGTACACATTGTTTACATATAAAAACAAAAAAAGAATACCAACTTATGCGTTTTGACCACCTTTTTTAGGCATAATGAACAAGTCTTTGAAGAGAGCTGGTTCTTCTGATGAGCAACTAAACGAAGGGGTGAAACGAAGCAGGTACTCGTCATCAGAAGGGCTGTTACAAGTTACAGACGGTGGTGCTGCAATTTCTGAAATTCAAAAGAACAATGGGATGGAGTCTTATCAAGGTATTAATCCTAAAAGTTTATTCATTTAAATTATAATAATAACGATAAGATTTAATATAGTTTAACACATTTATTACATATAAAAGCTAGAAAGAAAATATAAAAAAAAAGAATACTAACATATACCTCCGTTTTTAGACAGACAGCAGATTGGGGATGATACCATTATGGACATCAGGCAGCAGCAGCAGCTTGATTGGGCGATTGCATCCGTTCGCAAGATTGCCCGGGTGGTGGGTGTTTACTTACCGGATTATCCATCACCCCATCCGTAGATTGATTAGTAGCTGGTTGGGATCCTGAGCATTGACTTGTACTTATGTATGCATAGTTTGGTTGGTTGTGGTTGTGAAGTATGCTTTACATTGTATGCTTTTATGGTATTTTCTTTCAAGTATGATGGATGATATGAAATTTGAACTATGCAAGATGATGTGGATCATAAACTTGACTAACCGTATCCACAACGAAGCAACTCGGCTCTCTCCTCTCTTGCTTGGCAAGAGTCTTGTGATGCAAGAATAATTGGAGTCGAAACCCCCATGGATTTTAAACTCTGATCCTAATCCATTCCTAGTCGACCAACTATAACATGGTATGCGATAGAATTTGGAATTTGCATAGGAATTGAATTTTTAAAGATATGAATTGTATTATTAATTGTAGCAGAGTAATTTGGATTATCTAGTTGAGTCATGTTTGTAAATTTCTAGTGTTAAATTCCATCATTATTATTCCAAAGAAATATACATTTAATTTTTCGTTACTTTTCTCATATATGCAAACTCGTAAACTGTAGGTGCAGAAGTAGCACTGCTTCATCCTGGGAATGTATTCGGAGAATTCACCCCGTCCCACAATTGCTAACACGGGCATACCATCCTAGGAATGAATTCGGAGTTACTCGGATAGTCCACTGACTGGATGGGCGTTGGTTTGTCCAGTTAAATATATGTAAAATGACAAAACTACCCTTAGTAAATAACATTATAACAAAGTAACCAGTAAGAGAGTAAGATATGATTAAATTATAGAACAAATATAGGAGCCAAATAGGGAATAAGTCTTATAAATTTTGGTTGCATGTCAAGAGGAAATCCAAACTCATGAGTATCATTATCCACGAGACATTATGCGAACATCCTGTCAAGAAATAAGTAAATAACAAAGTAACACCAGACATCATCCTGATTTTAAGAGGAACAAAGAGGTTGTGGGTCAACACGGCCCGTTTTGACAGTTGGTTGAGTGTAAGTTTAACAAAGTAGCTTGTATATTCATTTGTTAGTTGCAACCCGACTGATTAAGATGTTTTTTTTTTTGTACAAAAGTAGAGTACTTGACAACAACACAACCATACCCAATAAAATCCCACTGATGGGAAAGCTATTGGTAGGGTATGGGAAGGCTGAATGTAGACAACAACACAACCATACCTCTATCCCAGAAGAGGATACACAAGGTGTGATCTCAGTCAAGCAAGCGTCTGAGATGGTGCCTTTCTTTGTGCAATCAGGCAGGCAACCGCAAGGAAGGTTTTTGGGAAGGGGTTGCAAAATGGTGCAAACTGCCTGCACTTTGTATTTTTGGTATTGATGATGTGGCAAGCTGCCATGATTTTGTTAGAGGGTCAAATAGCAGTGTGGTGTTTATGGAAGAGCAGGTATAGTGTCATTTTAATGAAAGAGTGTTATATGCGAGGTAGCTTTAGATTATATGCGATTCAGTTTGTGTTCAATCTCGAGTCGATGTATTATAAATTTGAATGTAATTCAGATTGAAATTGAGATTTGTTGTTATTTTGTATGTGATTAAGTTGGTGTTTATGTGCGTAAGGAGGAATATTGATTCCTTAATAATCTTTATGTGTTTTATCTTGCATTTGTGAATAAGATAAATCACTTACTTAGATAACTGAATCCTATTGTGGAGTAAAGTTTATGCCCAATTTATGCATTAATCATTAAGCATATGCACACCAACTGTTTGCTTAAATGCCTATGTGGGTTCTTGGTAATGTTCACTCATTTAAATGCATGTTTCCATTTCATCGCTCCAAAAAAGGTTAATACCATACCTTTCATAACTATGAATTTGTTATGTTAATGGGTTGTATTTTCCTAATAACTATTTATTAATTTGGCTAATTTTGTTTGTTTAATCAGAAAACACAGGATTAAGAGGTCACTTAAAGTAGCTTGGTGATGAGTATTTTTGGAGGAAGTATAGTCAGGAGCCTATCAAGGGTTCTCCACATACAAGGTACCTTTGTTTTGCTTCATATTGTGAATCTCGGTTTAAAAGCGTAAATTTTTGGATGAATAAACCTGTAAAAATAAAGCCGGGATATATAAACTCACATCATAGTATAAACAGAAGGAAAAATGTGATAAACAATGAGGATTGCTATACAATTTATGGATCTTTGTGTCATTGTCTGCAAATTCAACGATGATATATTGTAAGTCTCAAGTGTGATTTTCCTCTATCTTCAATCTACATATTACTTCTCTACGCTCATTAATTTGTGACTTTGAGAGATGTTGAATTGACTGGGGGCTGAATGAATTGAAGAAAGATTAAAAGGTCATTATGCCCAAATCCTAATAAGATCCACTTATAAAACCATGACCAGCAGAAACTTGTTGCGATCGCAGTTTAACCTTTATATGTTTTTTTAGCGAGATGATGGTTGGTAACTATTCATCAGGGCCGTCCCTGAGAATCGTTAAGAATTTTTAGGCCCTGTGTGAGTTGAAAATATGGGCCCTACATATAAACCTATTTGTATAAAATCAGTGATAGGACAATGGTTGTAATAACTATAAACATAAAAAAATAGCAAAATGATCTTTGTTAGATAGTTAAACGAATCATGAGTTTCTTCATTTGTATTCAACTAATGAATAAGTTGCCAGGGTCTGACGACAATTTGCATGTCTCAAAGTCCACGGTTAGCAACCAAAATTTTAATGTGCACATCATATGTTTCAATCAAAATATAGGATTTGAGTGTTATCTTAAAAATCAGTATAAAGATGAGCACACTTAGTTTCAGAATGGTTTATCAGTCGTCACAATTATCCATGTTCATAGAATGAATACACATCTCAAATTAGCATTAATTAAAACAATAAATCCAAGTTTTATGTTACAAATAAATTAATACACCTAAATTAGTTTTAACACCCTCCAGACAAGAAAAAGTTAACGAACACTTATATATTTCCGGCCAAAAGAAGTGTGAATTAGTTTGATGGCACGAACTTCTCACAAATAAATAAACTATAAACTATATATTGAGTTCTACTTGGTTTTATTGTAAATGGTTATATAAAAATTGAGAAACTAAAAAAACTTATAAATTCAAACAAGAAAACATGTACACCCTTTTTTATGTAAATGGTTACATACAAAATTATTCATTTAAACAAGAAAATATGTAAAATTTATTATGTAAGTGGTTAAATGAGGAACTAAAGACTAAAAAATAAGCTTTATGGATCTTTCACCTTGTTAATAATATAAGTTGAATCAGCCCCTTGAGGCCCAATCAGAACATGGAGCAACTGAAGAAAAAAATAAAAAAAATAAAACACTGTTAGTAGGATTCGAACTCTGGACGGCCATGTACATATACAAGTGCTGTTTCCATTCAGCCAAAGGGGAATTCTTTTTCTTCTCTCCTACAATAGGCTTATATACAATAAAGATATATTTACTAAAAAACTTTGGGCCTCTCAACAGTTTGGGCCCTGTGCGGTGGCACCTCCCGCACAGGCCCAAAACCGGCTCTGCTATTCATTTTAATGTCGTTCCAAAAAAAAAAAACTAATAAATTTAATCTTTATATGTTTTTTAGCTGTGTTTTAATGTTTACATGTTGAAAAAAGCAACAGAAATTATTAAATTAAGTTTATAGTATGCAGATAACTAAATCAAGTTTATTATAATTAATTTATTTGAATGAAAGTAAAAAGGCAGAAACATAAACTGTTAACAGAACTAAAGCAACATCTTTGTGAGGAAGGAGCTCGGTACCGTAAGGTATCGAAAGTATGATCCCGAAAATCGTAAAAAATGGGTACCGGTACCGAAAGTGTTGGAAGGTAAAAAGTGGGTAAAATACCGTACTAGTATCAAAAGTACCGATCCTGAAAATAACAAAAAGAGGTTACCAGTAACTGTATCTATCTGTACCATAAGTGCTCGGTACAGTACGGGTCGGTACTTCTACGGTACCGGATTAGTTTTGGTACCAGGTACCATTTGCTCATCTCTATCTTTGTGTATATGTCAACTTTATTATGAGATTATGATTAGCCATTTCAGATTATTAAAGAATAAGTTGGCTTTATGGTGTCGTGATTTACATTTTTCCAATACACAGTAGTTCTGTTTTCATTTGTGAATGATTTACATTTTTCTTATTAATGTTTTAGGTGCACTATTATGAGGATGAGGCCACACCAACATGTACTTGTGTTGTTGGTGGTGAGAGGTTAGTAAATCAACTTTACATAGCATTCATCTTAATATATGGAAACAATTTCTTGAACCCAAAAAGTTTGCTTCGTTTAACAACATATTCTATGTTGCCTAAGACCTTGAAACATTATATGTTTGTTTACTACCTTGTGTGATTTGTTTTGAGAGATGCACCGATGCACAAAAATTATAATTAAACCAGAATATTAACTTTTCATGTTACATTTTAAGTGGTTCATTAGGCTAGAGGGTATGGGGTTCGTCCCCACCCCCGTCAAGGTTTGGCGACGCCAAAACACCATCCCGCCCTCTCCCCCTGTCCCGTCCTCACCGGCTTCATCTTGACGTTGGCGACGGTCCAAAGTTGGTGGCCCCCCCTCCCCTTCATTTTTGACCGTTAAAAAAAAATAAATTCCCACTTTTATTTCAAAAACCAACGGATATATTTCAAATAAATACCCATTTCACTCCCACTTTTATAAATACTCACCTCTTTTACATTATTTTTCACAAATTTTCACCCACTACAATCTCATATCTCTCTCACATTTTATAACCCCTCTTCCCTTTTTATAAAAACTCATCAATTTTTATACCATTTTTTACCCACTACCACCCCATCTCTCTCTCAAAAATTACCATGGCTTCACCTTCTTCCATTTCTTCATCTTCTTTGTCTACGTGGTATTCATCACCGTCGGAAGAGGATGCAATTATGCACAACATGATTAAGAACGCGACTCAGGTCTTCATGGCGGGTGATGAAGCGTCGTCCCAATGGCTAACTAGACGAGCAAAATTAAACCGAGACCAAGAAGGTACTTTACTATTTTTTCCTTATGTTTTACATAGATTTGAAAATGTATTTTATAATTAATTTCATTTATGTTTCGTTTTAAATTTATAGCCGCCAACGATAAACTAGTAGCCGATTATTTTGCCGACGAACCCGTGTACACAGCCGAGATTTTTCGACGTCGGTTCCGCATGAGTCGTCCACTTTTTTTACGTATCGCAGGCGACATGGCCAGTCTGATCTGTTTTTTACACTGCGAAACGACGCTAGGGGGCAAAGGGGTTTCAGTAATTTACAAAAATGTACGTCGGCCATTCGCCAACTGGCATACAGTTACGCACCCGATGCATTAGATGAGTATATAAGGATGTCTGAAAGAACCGCACGTCTATGTTTGCACAAGTTTTGCGAATGGGTTGTCAAATTGTATAGCAAGAGATACCTGCGAAGACCGAACGCAAACGGCGTTCAAAAATTAAAAATTATATGAAGCACACGAACAGAGACATGGCTTCCTAGGAATGCTCGGGAGCATTGATTACATGCACTGGCCGTGGCAGAACTGCCCAGTTGCCTGGCAATGTCAGTATACTAGGAGAGATCATAGGCATCCGACTATTATTCTAGAGGCTGTTGCGTCACAGGATCTCTGGATCTGGCATGCTTTTTTTGGTCTACCTGGTTCGCTCAACGACCTTAACATCATATACCAGTCACAGATATTTGACGATGTAGTGGCGGGAACAGGTCCAGACACAAGTTTTACGGTTTCGGGGGTGGAATACAGGCGAGGTTACTACCTAGCCGATGGAATATACCCAACGTACTCGACAATTGTTAAAACTATTCCGCACCCGACATACGAAAAAAGAAAAAAAATTGCGAAGTATCAAGAGGGTGCGAGAAAAGATATTGAACGGGCTACACCAAAAAATGGCAAATCATTGAACATCCAGCACGTTCGGCTACACCAAAGAGGTTACGACACATTATGTACGCTTGTATCATCCTTCGTAACATGATAATTGAAGACGAAGGTAGAGCGATATGCGAGTACGACGAAAACACGTCTACTGGAAATTCTGTTCCAGTTAGTGCGAAACAACAAGATTTGAACATGTTCGCTCTATGTAACGAGTACACACCTCATAACCTACAAGCGGACTTGGTGGAGTACATTTGGAACAATGCTCAAAACGAACCCAACGACGACATGGAGGATGAATACTAGTAGCTTATTTTAATATATTAGGATTTTTTTAAGTTTATGTTTTATTTTTAAGTTTATGTTTTATTTTTAAGTTTATGTTTTTTTTAAGTTTATGTAATGTTTTTTAATATTAATGAAAATATTTTGTTAGTTTATTTGTTAAATGTTAAAAAAAGTAGAAGATTAAAAAAATAAAAAACATAAAAGTGGTGGGTAGGATCATCTAGGACCATCCTCCATACCCTCTAGTTTTGTGGGATGGATCATCCTTGGGAGGACTATGATGTGACGCCTACGTGGCGGATCATCCTCCAAAGAAGGACTATCACCATACCCTCTAGCCTTAGTATTCATGTTGGCATCTTACATATTAGGTGGTTCATTAGTATTCATATTGGCATGTTACATTTTATGTGTTTGTTAGTAATGATCAAGAGGGCAAGTCTAATCACTTTACCGTAGAGGTAAACAATGTTGACACGATGACACCTTGCCCATCAGTCGCAAGTGATGCAATTGGTGGACAACATGGATCGGGCTGTAAGTCGAGACTAAGGTGTGTGAAAAAGTCCGGGCAATTTAAGAAGTGGATTACATCCGTTTTTATTAATGTGAATCAATAATGTGTGTTGACATTTGTTAACTTTCATGTTATTTTGTATGGTTTGTGGGTATAAAATTTGGCTTGGTTGGTTTTGTTATTACATTGAAACGCCTCATGTATATAACTATTTATTCCTAATAAATAAGTAAATTGGTCATGACACTATTTACTCCTAATAAGAGGGTGTTTGGGATTACGTTTTGAAGTGATTATTGCGTTTGTAAAACATAAATAATCTAAAGAAGTGTTTGGATAAAAAAGTGATTATCTGCCTCCAAACGCAGTTTTGGAGAAGCATGTACCTACATGCTTTCTCAAAACGCAGTTTTGAAAACGCAAATTCGATTTTGAAAACGCAAAGAGGAATGTCTAAAAAATATTAAGGAACGGGATTATTTAGCCTCCTCGGATATGAGACAGAAGTCCCGTTGTCGGTGGGCTTTGGAAGGCGATGAGAACTCCGCCTTTTTTCATGGGTTGTTCAACAAAAGGAAAAAGAAAAATTGCATTCCTGGGATCTATAGTGGTGACAAGTGGATTTCAAATCCAAAACTGGTTAAAAGAGAAATTTTGGGTTTCTTTAGGAACCATTTTTATGAAAAGATTCTTAACAGGCCGGTGTTCAACTGTCATGATTCTAACAAACTTTCGGAGCTGGAAGCTGATGCAATCTCAGGGATCTTTTCCGATAAAGAAATCAAAGATGCGGTCTTCGAATATGGTTCGGATAAGGCCCCGGGGCCTGACGGTTTTAATTTCAAATTTCTGAAACAGTTTTGAAGATTTTTCGAGGAGGATTTTAGAGATATTTTGAACCATTTCCACGCAACAGGAACGATTGATAAGAGTGCTAGCTCATCTTTTATTACTTTGGTTCCTAAAACAAACGATCCCTCTGGAATGAAGGACTACAGGCCGGTTAATCTCATTGGGTTAATTAGTAAGGTTATATCTGAAATTCTTGCCAACCGTATTAAAGGGGTTATGGGGAAAATTGTGTGGGAGTCTCACTCGGCGTTCTTGAGAGATAGGTTTATTTTGGACAACCCTCTTATTCTAAGCGAAGTGCTTTCTTGGATCAAAAAGTCGGGTAGAAAGGCTTTCGTTTTGAAGATTGATTTTGAAAAGGCATATGATAACGTTAACTGGGGATTTTTGCTCCACTTGCTATCTCAGTTGGGTTTTCCAAATATTTGGTGTAAATGGGTGGAAGGTATTCTCGCTTCGGCTAGATCGTCGGTACTTGTTAACGGTTCGCCGACTTTTGAGTTTCAGTGCACTAAAGGCCTTAGACAAGGTGATCCCCTCTCTCCCTTCCTTTTCCTGTTTGTTATGGAAGCTTTTTCTTACATTGTTGACATTGTGTGTAAGTCCGGAAAGTTAAAAGGGATTAAATTACCTAATGGCGGGCCAGTTGTTTCGCATCTTCTTTATGCGGATGACGCGTTGATTGTTGGCGAATGGTCTAGGGAGAATATTATAGTTGTTACCAGAATTCTTCGTATTTTTTTATGGGTGTTCAGGGTTGAAAATCAACTTTCACAAATCAAATCTCTTTGGATTGGGTGTGAAAGATGGGATTATTAGTAGCATGGCGGAGTCGGTGGGATGTCTGAAAGGAGAGGTTCCTTTTAAGTATCTGGGCATTCCATTAGGTGCTTATATGAACAGAGTTAAAAATTTGGACCCCATAATTAAGATTTTTCAAAACCGGTTGGCGTCTTGGAACTCGTCAAGGCTGTTCTTGAAAGTCTGCCTGTATATTATTTTTCGATCTTTAAAGTCCCTGTTAAAGTTGTAGAGAGGCTCGAATCATTTAAGAAGAACTTCCTATGGGGAGGGTCGGAGACGGGAAGAAAGATGCATTGGGTAGCATGGGATTTAGTGACACGGTCAAAGAAAAATGGTGGTCTTGGTATCGGTAAACTAAAGCTTGTAAACGAAGCTCTTTTGGCGAAGTGGGCTTGGAGGTATCAGTCGGAAATCAATAGTATGTGGAGGAAAGTGGTTACGACTTGTCATGGTAAAAGTAGAAAATGGTTTGATTTTCCGTGTAACGCTACTTCAACGGGAGTTTGGAAAAACATCATGAGATCGGAATCTAAGGTGCGTCTTAACGACAAGAAGTTGAATCACTACATCAAAGGAATCCTGGGAGATGGTAACAACATTCGGTTCTGGATTGACTACTGGTTCGTTGATGGCCCGCTGATGTTTAAGTGGCCGAGGCTGTTTTCATTGAAATCTAATAAAAAGTGCCTCGTTTCTGATCGATTACCGGAGACGGGCACCAATGTCAATTGGAGTTGGTCAAGAGCTACCTTTTCGCAGGAGGAGATGGCTGAATTAGCAGAAGCCTCAGTTGATTTAGTTGATTTGGCTGGGATAGTTATTTCGGATAATAAGGATTCGTGGAAATGGACGTTGGAAGACTCCGGTATTTTCTCAACTTCTTCTTTTAAAAAAGCGGCGTCGATTCAGGCTACGGTGGACCCTGTTTATCGTATATGGACTGGAGGTTGGATCCCGGCCAAGTGTAAGATATTTATGTGGAGAGCGCTCATTGACCGTATCCTGACTAGGAAGGCTCTCGCTAGGAGAAACGTCTCGGTCGACTCGGAAAATTGCGCTTTTTGTGGTGTTTTTACGGAATCCGTGGACCATCTTTTTTCAGGGTGCGAGACGGTGTGTGCAGTTTGGGTTTGGTTGAGCGATTGGGCCAAGATTAATCCATTGTTCGCTTTTTCGTTCAAAGATGTTATGTTGATGCATAAAGGTGCTTCTGAGGACAAGAGGGCTAGGCTTATTATTCGAGGGCTCATCATGGTGACGTGTTGGTGTGTGTGGAAGGCTAAAAACAACAAAATTTTTTCAAACGGTAGAGGGAGCGTCGAAGAGTTCATTGGAGAGGTTAAGTCTTTGGGTTTTTTTTGTGGCTAAAGTGCAGGTCTAGGTATAGAAATATTGTATGGAGTGATTGGGTATTGTACCCTTTGTACATGCTGGAGTAGTTGGCTAGGTCCCTGATTTTTTTGGGGCCAGCCTGCTGTTGTTTTTGAATAAAAGTTACTTTACAAAAAAAAAAAAAAAAAGATGTTAGGGCACATATATTTGCAGACAGATTAGCAGCTAAAAAGATGCAAAACAAATTGGATTTTACTGGATTTGGAGAAATGTAACTCAATTTATATATGAAACTTTCTTTTCTAATAAAATAGATTTTACAAATGTAAGTTATTTATTTGATTAGGTTTGTTCCTTTATATTTCCCAATGGAGATCAAATATGAAAACGCATATACAAAAAACGCCGCAGCGACACTGTCTAGCTTGCATTCTTAGTCTAGTTAGTCATCTGTTCTTTTTTAGTTAAAACTACATTTTATTTGTTTCCATAAAAATTGGTCTATCTTGAGGCTTTCATAGTAAAAAAAGCTTGAGGCCATCATTTCATGTTAATCGCTTCATTAAAGCTGTGTAATAAATCACTTGTAAGACGTGTAAAAGCTGTACTTACAGAAAAGTCAATGTCACCAAAGTCCATATAAGCTTCAGGTGCATAGTCAAAAGCACATTAGCATAACAAATCCATTTAAATCTGCGACCACTGCCACCTCCCACCCCATCAACCTTCTATCATCGTCATCACCTGCCAGCACCGTCACCACGCACCCATCATTTCCACCACCATTGGCCACTTTTCCGCCACCCACGTCATCAACCAACACCACCGTCATCATTGTAAACCAGCAACCACCGCCATCATCTTCATTATAAACTGGCATACCATCATCCCCATACCATCGCACCTGCAAAAAGAGAAAGAAAAATGTGGTTTGACCAAAATTAACCTAAGTTAACTAAATTTTTTGAATGGAGTTAGTGGATTGGATGAAAATGACAAAAAATGACAAAAGTCAGGGACTAAAATGGTAGGAAAAAAACTATTTGAACTAAAATGACAAGAAAAAAACTATTTGGACTAAACTGGCAATTTTTGTCAAACATCAGGGACTAAAATGGCAATTTACGCTCGTGCCTATAACAGAATTTGCAAGGATATGTACCGAAAAAGGACAACAAAGCTAACTAACTATCGGGCAAAAGGACCATGCATATCTGCGTTCTAGTTCAGTAGACAACAGTTACTGGGCATGCTTTATTTAGGCATTTTGATCCCTATTTCAAAGATAAGGTTCATAAACCATCTCATATAAGAGAAAAGACAAGGAGACAAAAGGGGAAAATAGTACATCAAAGGACAAGACATATCTCTCCAAGGACAAGACACCCTTGGCCTACAAGCCAAAATCCTAATATAAATAGAGGTCTTGGGTTCCCTTTTTCAAACCATTCCTTCATTACTTGGCATCTTAGAATTCCTTCACCCCAAAGGGGGCTCATGCCCCAAACTCCCTTGTTGGAGTTTAGGGATCACTCCACAAAATCACTTGGAGTTTAGGGGATCCCATTTTAATATATATATATATATATATATAGGCTGGTTATCATACAAATCCCCTAATCGTACATTATGTACGCTATAACCACAACCGTCAGATCATCTCATTTAAACCGCGTGTTTAACTATTAAATTAATCAAATTAAAATAAATAAATGAAACCGCCAAGGGTTAAAATCGTCCATTGCAAAATCAAAACCCTTGATAATCAACAAACAATAACTCACAATCATACCATAAACCCAAAATCAACATTGCATTCTCCTTCCCCCAAGTTCCCTACTACTCACTGTTGCGATTCAACTAAGATTCATGAGTTTTGAGAAATGAAGCAAAGCCAACAACGACAGACCACAGGCGAAGAAGATGAATCCAGGTATCGATTGACATTTGCGATTTTATAATGATATTTACAGGGACTTTGAATGACATATCCGATTTTGTTTGTTTAGTAAAGTTTTGGTCTGAAACCTATGGTTTTATAAGATACATATTGTTCATAACTACAATTTTTTTAGGGTTTATGACTGGTATGGTTATTTATTAGCTTTTGTATGATTATGTAGGTTTGTTAATGATAAGCTGATATATGTGCGATATTATATAGGATTTTGTGAGGGTTTTGGATGATAAATGCGACTTTATATGTTAACTTTTGTTTGTTGAAGGTTTTTGTCTTAGGTTAGCTTGAGCATGCGAATTGATAAAAACCTCATGCGATTTTAAATGATTAGTTAGTTTTAGGGGATTATGATTAAATTATACATGCGATTTTATAAAGTTTAGTTGTCTAAAGCATGCGATTTATAAGGTTGGCTAGTTTTGGTAATGCTTAACTAAGACATGCGAATTGATAACTCATTCATGCGATTTTATCAACTTAATGAGTTAGGGTACATGATTAACTGATAAATGCGATTTTATAAAGGTTTTTGACTGATAGCATGCGATTTTGTAGAAATAGATTCTGATGATGACTTTGAAGACCCAATATCAACATTGAAAAAAGTTAACAAAAATAGAAAAAGAAGGATTGTTGAAGAAAGTTTTGAGGAGGATGACTTTGTTAAGCCACTACCGAAAAAAAAGAAAGATGACAGGAAATCTAAGATACAAACAAAAAAACCTTCAAAAAGGTGGAACCACCTAGAACAGAAACTAGAGCTTTCTTCGAATACAACAACGAAGCAATACTGTTAAGATGTCAACCTAACTCTTATATGGATACTGTGAATTTTTTTTTTCAAAAAAACAGATTGATGAGGTGAAGAATATGGGATTTGGAGCTATTCTAGATATGAATAGCCAGGCATGATGAAGCAACCAACTATCATTTTCAACACGACAACCTTGCGTATCCTCTCATCATTATTCTTATCAAACGCAATATTTTTTAGGTCTTGGATCTTCGTTGGCGCCCTATCGCCGAAAACTTCTTCACAAGCTTCCTTGCTCGGAGACTCCTTGGACAGGACCAGCTTGCCATCAATTGGCAAATGCGTAAGATATAGAATATCTTCCAGCGTTATGGAAAGTCTTTTCCCTTTCACCATGAAGACGTTCGAATCACGGTTGTACATCTTGAGAAGTAAATCAATCAAAGGCGTTAGAAGTTTTATTTTTGCATCTGCCAAAAAGAGAGGCGTGAAGAGACCTCCTTCATTGAGAAGCTTCTTCAGAAAAATTTCATTGTGAGTTTCCAGGCTCGACTTCCAACTATAAAGGGTATCCAACCCACCCTTAGTCTTCATAATCTCCAAGTTGATTATAGTTCCTAGATCAATGTTGTTCTATTCATTTAATAAGTTAAAAAAATTACTTAAATGTTATATTTGCATTCTAAGTTTTTAACAACTTCAACTTTGGTAAAAAAAAAAATCATAAGTCACTCTAATGCAACTAATTATCAGTTTTAATGGTTGCACAAACAGATCCTACCATGCCTCTAAGGCTCTAATCATTTAAACTTTAAATTTTGGTTTATGCACTCCTCTTAGAAAGGTTCAATATAAGCCAACAGAATTAATTCTCACATAACCTGTTGATGTTTCAATGCATATAGCGAACCTTACATATAAGCATCATAAGCAATATATTGTCGCAAGAAACAACAAATGCAAAAAGGTGGAACTTCATAAGAATTTTTTTCAAAAGATACTTACAGACTAACTATATAACCCAGATAGAGAGACACATACATATATTGATACACATAAACAGTATGTCCATATTTACATAATGATATGGTTGCCATTCATAAATCAATTTTAATGGTCTACAAAATAATTCCAGTTCATTTGCATCAGAAGCAGAAAAATATAATCTCCAAGCTAACTAACGTTCTTCTATGCTTTTAATAAGTAAAATAATAATACTACTTAAATGCTAGTTTTGCATTTTAAGTTTTTAACAACTTCAACTTTGGTAAATATTCATATATCTCAACTGGTAATGGAAAAAAAAATCCAATAGTCATGCTAATATCAAAGTATAACATATTAATACATTCCACACACCCGAACCCGTTTGATGCGGGTTGCATAGGTTGGAATACGGTTCACCCCATAGACCACCGCTAATACGGTTTACTCATTGGAGTATACTGCCTTTTTATTCACCGCAATTGACATAGGAGTTTATAAATGCGTGTGTGTTTCTTTTTCCGTATCAAAGTATAACATACTAATACACTTATTCGTGGAAGAAAAATGGGAAAAAAAAACCCCGGGTTGAACGGTGTTTGGCACAAACGGTGAGTGTTCGGTTCGTGGGGGCGAGTCGATTGACACGAAATTTTGCGTGAGGAATGGGGGCCCTCGTATGAAAAACGAAGTTCTAAAAGGGAGTTGCGGCCACACACCCGAACTCGTTTGATGCGGCTTGCAAAGGTTGGAATACGGTTCACCTCATAGAACACCGTTGTTCTACCTTTTTATTCACCGTCGTTGACATAGGAGTTTATAAATGCGTGAGGCATGGGGGCCCTTGTATGAAAAATGAAGTTCTAAGAGGGAGTTGCGGCCACACACCCGAACTCGTTTGATGCGGCCTGCATAGGTTGGAATACGGTTCACCCCATAGACCACCGTTGTTCTATTATTTTATTTACCTCCGTTGACATAGGAGTTTATAAATGCATGTGTGTTTCTTTTTCCGTATCAAAGTATAACATATAAATACACTTATTCTAAGAGGGAGTTGCGGCCACACACCCGAACTCTTTTGATGCGGCTTGCATAGGTTGGAATATGGTTCACCCCATAGACCACCGTTGTTCTACCTTTTTATCCACCGCCTTTGACATAGGAGTTTATAAATGCGTGTGTGTTTCTTTTTCCATATCAAAGTATAACATATTAATACATTCCACACACCCGAACCCGTTTGATGCGGGTTGCATAGGTTGGAATACGGTTCACCCCATAGACCACCGCTAATACGGTTTACTCAATGGAGTGTCATGGTCTACGGTTCACCCCATAGACCACCGAACCTGTTTTATTCACCTTAGATAAAACCTAAGGTGGGATCCTTGCCTAGAGTTTACGATCCCTTTTAAAATGATAAGATCACGGAAGTCCAAGGACTATGACATACTATCAACACCTCATAATGCAAACAAGCAAACAATTCATGCCATCATGCTATAGTGACGAGTGTGTGTTCGTATGTTACGTCATAAACAAATGTGTACTAGTCATGTGATGTATGCAACAAGTGAGAAAGACGAACCTTGCAATCTGGAGCTGAGTGTCATGGTCGTATTCGCGTATTCAGAACTAATAAACATTCATGAAAGATATTGTTTTGACCCAAATTATAAGTTGAGGTTCAAATCTGCATTGATATGATCTTGTTAGAATATTAATAATACTTATAGCAGTGTTATCATATACAAGTTTCACAATAACATCATCGTCTGAGGGTGTGTCAACTTCGTTGGTAAATCATAGACGACAACATAGATCCCACCTAAGGTTTATTCTAGGAACCAAAACGTGGGATCCCATACCCCAGGCAAGGATTCCACCTGAGGTTTCATTAAGGAACCAAGAAGTGGGATCTCATACCCCATGCAAGGATCCCACCATAGGTTTCAACTAGGATCCATAAAGTGGGATCTCATACCCCAGGCAAGGATCCCACCTAAGGTTTTATGAAGGTGGGATCCTTGCCTAGAGTTTACGATCCCACTTCTTGGTTCCTAGATAAAACCTAAGATGGGATCCTTGCCTGGGGTATGAGATCTTTTCTGTATCAAAGTATAACATATTAATACACTTATTCGTGGAAGAAAAATGGGGAAAAAAACCTCGGGTTGAACAGTGTTTGCATAAACGGTGAGTGTTCGGTTTGTGGGGGCGAGTCGATTGACACGAAATTTTGCGTGAGGCATGGGGGACCTCGTATGAAAAATGAAGTTCTAAAAGGGAGTTGCGGCCACACACCCGAACTCGTTTGATGCAGCTTGCATAGGTTGGAATACGGTTCACCCCATAGACCAGGGTGGACATAGGAGTTTATAAATGCGTGTGTGTTTCTTTTTCCGTATCAAAGTATAACATATTAATACGTTCCACACACCCGAACCCGTTTGATGCGGGTTGCAAAGGTTGGAATACGGTTCACCCCATAGACCACCGCGAATACGGTTTACTCATTGGAGTATACCCCCTTTTTATTCACCGCAGTTGACATAGGAGTTTATAAATGCGTGAGTGTTTCTTTTTCCATATCAAAGTATAACATATTAATACACTTATTCGTGGAAGAAAAATGGGAAAAAAAAACCCAGGTTGAACGGTGTTTGGCACAAACGGTGAGTGTTTGGTTAGTGGGAGCGAGTATATTGACACGAAATTTTCCGTTAGGCACGGGGCCCTCGTATGAAAAATGAAGTTCTAAAAGGGAGTTGCGGCCACACACCCCGAACTCGTTTGATACAGCTTGCAAAGGTTGTCATACGGTTCACCCCATAGACCACCGTTGTTCTGTTATTGTATTCACCGCCGTTGACATAGGAGTTTATAAATGCGTGTGTGTTTCTTTTTGCATATCAAAGTATAACATATTAATACACTTATTCGTGGAAGAAAAATGGGAAAAAAAACCAGGTTGAACGGTGTTTGGCATAAACGGTGAGTGTTCGGTTTGTGGGGGCGAGTCGATTGACACGAAATTTTGCGTGAGGCACGGGGGCCCTCGTATGAAAAATGAAGTTCAAAAAGGGAGTTGCGGCCACACACCCAAACTCGTTTGATGCGGCTTGCATAGGTTGGAATACGGTTCACCCCATAGACAACCGTTGTTCTACATTGTTATTCACCGCCGTTGACATAGGAGTTTATAAATGCGTGTGTGTTTCTTTTTCCGTATCAAAGTATAACATATTAATACATTCCACACACCCGAACCCGTTTGATGCGGGTTCCGTAGGTTGGAATACGGTTCACCCCATAGACGACCGCTAATACGGTTTACTCAATGGAGTATAATGCCTTTTTATTCACCGCAGTTGACATAGGAGTTTATAAATGCATGTGTGTTTCTTTTTCCATATCAAAGTATAACATACTAATACACTTATTCGTGGAAGAAAAATGGGGAAAAAAAACCCCGGGTTAACGGTGTTTAGCACAAACGGTGAGTGTTCGGTTTGTGGGGGTGAGTCGATTGACATGAAATTTTGCGTGAGGAATGGGAGCCGTCGTATAAAAAATGAAGTTCTAAAAGGGAGTTACGGCCACACACACGAACTCGTTTGATGCGGCTTGCAAAGGTTGGAATACGGCTCACCTCATAGAACATCGTTGTTCAACCTTTTTATTCACCGCCGTTGACATAGGAGTTTATAAATGCGTGAGGCATTGGGGCCCTCGTATGAAAAATGAAGTTCTAAGAGGGAGTTGCGGCCACAAACCCGAACTCGTTTGATGCGGCTTGCATAGGTTGGAATATGATTCACCCCATAGACCATCGTTGGCTTGCATAGGTTGGAATATGGTTCACCCCATAGACCAACGTTGTTCTACATTGTTATTCACCGCCATTGACATAGGAGTTTATAAATGCGTGTGTGTTTCTTTTTCCGTATCAAAGTATAAAATATTAATACATTCCACACACCCGAACCCATTTGATGTGGGTTGCATAGGTTGGAATACGGTTCACCCCATAGACCACCGCTAATACGGTTCACTCATTGGAGTATACTGCCTTTTTATTCACCGCAGTTGACATAGGAGTTTATAAATGCGTGTATGTTTCTCTTTCCGTATCAAAGTATAACATACTAATACACTTACTAGTGGAAGAAAAATGGGAAAAAAAACCCCGGGAACGGTGTTTAGCACAAACGGTGAGTGTTCGGTTTGTGGGGGCGAGTCGATTGACACGAAATTTTGCGTGAGGAATGGGGGCCGTCGTATGAAAAATGAAGTTCTAAAAGGGAGTTACGACCACACACCCGAACTCGTTTGATGCGGCTTGCAAAGGTTGGAATACGGTTCACCTCTTAGAACACAGTTGTTCAACCTTTTTATTCACCGCCGTTGACGTAGGAGTTTATAAATGCGTGAGGCATGGGGGCCCTCGTATGAAAAATGAAGTTCTAAGAGGGAGTTGCGGACACACACCCGAACTCGTTTGATGCGGCTTGCATAGGTTGGAATATGGTTCACCCCATAGACCACCGTTGGCTTGCATAGGTTGGAATATGGTTCTCCCCATAGACCACTGTTGTTCTACATTTTTATTCACCGCCGTTGACATACGAGTTTATAAATGCGTATGTGTTTCTTTTTCCATATCAAAGTATAACATATTAATACATTCCACAAACCCGAACCCGTTTAATGCGGGTTGCATAGGTTGGAATACGGTTCACCCCATAGACCACCGCTAATACGGTTTACTCATTGGAGTATACTGCCTTTTTATTCACCGCAGTTGACATAGGAGTTTATAAATGCGTGTATGTTTCTTTTTCCGTATTAAAGTATAACATACTAATACACTTATTCGTGGAAGAAAATAGGGAAAAAAAACCCGGGTTATACGGTGCTAGGCAGAAACGGTGAGTGTTCGGTTTGTGGGGGCGAGTCGATTGACACAAAATTTTGCGTGAGGCATGGGGGCCCTCTTATGAAAAATGAAGTTCTAAAAGGGAGTTGCGGCCACACACCCGAACTCGTTTGATGCGGCTTGCAAAGGTTGGAATACGGTTCACCTCATAGAACATCGTTGTTCTACCTTTTTATTCACCTTCATTGACATAGGAGTTTATAAATGCGTGAGGCATGGGGGCCCTTGTATGAAAAATGAAGTTCTAAGAGGGAGTTGCGGCCGTTCACCTGAACTCGTTTGATGCGGCTTGCATAGGTTGGAATATGGTTCACCTCATAGAACACAGTTCTTCTACCTTTTTATTCACCGTTGTTGACATAGGAGTTTATAAATGCGTGAGGCATGGGGGCCCTTGTATGAAAAATGAATTTCTTAGAGGGTGTTGCGGCCACACACCCGAACTCGTTCGATGCGGCTTGCATAGGTTGGAATATGGTTCACCCCATAGACCACCGTTGGCTTGCATAGGTTGGAATATGGTTCACCCCATAGACCACCGTTGTTCTACATTTTTATTCACCGTCGTTGACATAGGAGTTTATAAATGCGCGTGTGTTTCTTTTTCTGTATCAAAGTATAACATATTAATACATTCCACACACCCAAACCCGTTTGATGTGGGTAGCATAGGTTGGAATACGGTTCACCCCATAGACCACCGCTGATACGGTTTACTCATTGGAGTGTCATGGTCTACGGTTCACCCCATAGACCACCGAACCCGTTTTATTAACTTTAGATAAAACCTAAGGTGGGATCCTTGCCTAGAGTTTACGATCCCTTTTCTTGGTTCTTTAATGAAATCTCAGGTGGGATCCTTGCCTGGGGTATGGGATCCCACTCTTTGGTTCCAAGATAAAACCTACGGTGGGATCGTTGCCTAGAGTATACGATACCACTTCTTGGTTCCTAGATAAAACCGAAGGTGGTATCCTTGCCTGGTGAATGAGATCTTTTCCGTATCAAAGTATAACATATTAATACACTTATTCGTGGAAGAAAAATGGGGGGAAAAACCCGGGTTGAACGGTGTTTGGCATAAACGGTAAGTGTTCGGTTTGTGGGGGCGAGTCGATTGACACGAAATTTTGCGTGAGGCAAAGGGGCCCTCGTTTGAAAAATGAAGTTTTAAATGGGAGTTGCGGCCACACACCTGAACTCGTTTGGTGCTGCTTGCATGGGTTGGAATACGATTCACCCCATAGACCACCGTTGTTCTACCTTGTTATTCACCGCCGTTGACATAGGAGTTTATAAATGCACGTGTGTTTCTTTTTCCGTATCAAAGTATAACATATTAATACATTCCACACACCCGAACCTGTTTGATGCGGGTTGCATAGACCACCTCTAATACGGTTTACTCATTGGAGTATACTGCCTTTTTATTCACCGCAATTGACATAGGATTTAATAAATGCGTGTGTGTTTCTTTTTCCGTATCAAAGTATAACATACTAATACACTAATTCGTGGAAGAAAAATGGGGAAAAAAAACCCCGGGTTGAACGTTGTTTGGCACAAACGGTGAGTGTTCTGTTTGGGGGGGGGGGGAGTCGATTGACACGAAATTTTGCGTGAGGAATGGAGGCCCTAGTATGAAAAATGAAGTTCTAAAAGGGAGTTTTGGCCACACACCCGAACTCGTTTGATGCGGCTTGAAAAGGTTGGAATACGTAGAACACCGTTGTTCTACCTTTTTATTCACCGCCGTTGACATAGGAGTTTATAAATGCGTGAGACATGGGGGCCCTCGTATGAAAAATGAAGTTCTAAGAGGAAGTTGCGGCCACACACCCGAACTCGTTTGATGCGGCTTGCATAGGTTGGAATATGGTTCACCCCATAGACCACCGTTGTTCAACATTTTTATTCACCGCCGTTGACATAGGAGTTTATAAATGCGTGTGTGTTTCTTTTTCCGTATCAATGTATAACATATTAATACATTCCACACACCCGAACCCATTTGATGCGGTTTCATAGGTTGGAATACGGTTCACCCCATAGACCACCGCTAATACGGTTTACTCATTGGAGTATACTGCACTTTTATTCATCGCAGTTGGCATAGGAGTTTGTAAATGCATGTGTGTTTGTTTTTCCGTATCAAAGTAACATACTAATACACTTATTCGTGGAAGAAAAATGGGAAAAAAACCCCCGGGTTGAACGGTGTTTGGCACAAACAGTGAGTGTTTGGTTTGTGGGGGTGAGTCGATTGACACGGAATATTGCGTGAGGCATGGGGTCCCTCTTATGAAAAATTAAGTTCTAAAAGGGAGTTGCGGCCACACACCCAAACTCGTTTGATGCGACTTGCAAAGGTTGGAAAACGGTTCACCTCATAGAACACCGTTGTTCTACCTTTTTATTCACCGTCATTGACATAGGAGTTAATAAATGTGTGAGGCATGGGGGCCCGCGTATGAAAAAAGAAGTTCTTAGAGGGAGTTTCGGCCACACACCCGAACTTGTTTGATGCGGCCTGCATAGGTTAGAATACAGTTCACCCCATAGACCACCGTTGTTCTATTATTTTATTCACCTCCGTTGACATAGGAGTTTATAAATGCGTGTGTGTTTCTTTTTCTGTATCAAAGTATAACATATAAATACACTTATTCTAAGAGGGAGTTGCGGCCACACAACCAAACTCGTTTGATGCGGCTTGCATAGGTTGGAATATGGTTCACCCCATAGACCACCGTTGTTCTACCTTTTTATTCACCGCCGTTGACATAGGAGTTTATAAATGCGTGTGTGTTTCTTCTTCCGTATCAAAGTATAACATACTAATACACTTATTCGTGGAAGAAAAATGTGGAAAAAAACCACGGGTTGAACGGTGTTTGGCACAAATGGTGAGTGTTCGGTTTGTGGGGGCGAGTCGATTGACACGAAATTTTGAGTGAGGAATGGGGGCCCTCTTATGAAAAATGAAGTTCTAAAAGGGAGTTGCGGCCACACACCCGAACTCGTTTGATGCAGCTTGCAAAGGTTGGAATACTGTTCACTTCATAGAACACCGTTGTTCTACCTTTTTATTCACCGCCGTTGACATAGGAGTTTATAAATGCGTGTGTGATTCTTTTTCCGTATCAAAGTATAACATATTAATACACTTATTCGTGGAAGCAAAATGGGGAAAAAACCCCCGGGGGTTGAACGGTGTTTGGCACAAACAATGAGTGTTTGGTTTTTAGGGCGAGTCGATTGACACGAAATTTTGCGTAAGGCATGAGGGCCCTCGTATGGAAAATGAAGTTCTAAAAGGGAGTTGCGGCCACACACCCCGAACTCGTTTGATGTGGCTTGCAAAGGTTGGAATACGGTTCACCCCATAGACCACCGTTGTTCTATTATTTTATTCACCGCCGTTGACATAGGAGTTTATAAATGCGTGTGTGTTTCTTTTTCCGTATCAAAGTATAACATATTAATACACTTATTCATGGAAGAAAAATGGGGAAAAAAAACCCCGGGGTTGAACGGTGTTTGGCATAAACGGTGAGTGTTCAGTTTGTGGGGGCGAGTTGATGCGGCTTACATAGGTTGGAATACGGTTCACCCCATAGATCACCATTGTTCCACATTGTTATTCACCGCCGTTGACATAGGAGTTTATAAATGTGTGTGTGTTTCTTTTTCCGTATCAAAGTATAACATATTAATACATTCCACACACCTGAACCCGTTTGATGCGGGTTGCATAGGTTGGAATACGGTTCACCCCATAGACCACCGCTAATACGGTTTACTCATTGGAGTATACTGCCTTTTTATTCACCGCAGTTGACATAGGAGTTTATAAATGCATGTGTGTTTTCTTTTCCGTATAAAAGTATAACATACTAATACACTTATTCGTGGAAGAAAAATGGGGATAAAAAAAAACCCGGGTTGAACGGTGTTTGGCACAAACGGTGAGTGTTTGGTTTGTGGGGGCTAGTCGATTGACACGGAATTTTGCGAGAGGCATGGGGTCCCTCTTATGAAAAATGAATTTCTAAAAAGGAGTTGCGGCCGCACACCCGAACTCGGGTGATGCGACTTGCAAAGGTTGGAAAACAGTTCACCTCATAGAACACCGTTGTACTACCTTTTTATTCACCGTCGTTGACATAGGAGTTTATAAATGCGTGAGGCATGGGGGCCCTCGTATGAAAAAAGAAGTTCTCAGAGGGAGTTGCGGCCACTGATGTGTGTAAAATGCAACATATAAAACACATCAATAAAGGCATAAAACTAACCCGTTTTAAGTACTAATGTTGGAAAAAGAGTGTTTTTGTCTTCCTTTTGTATTTTCAGGATGAAATGAGCTCAAAATCACAAAAGAAGCAAAAAGACCACTAATTCTACCATAAATACAAGAAAAGGAACAAAAGTGGACTGCCCGGACCCTCAACGGCACCTCCCAAGGCAAAAAGAAAGAAACAGAGTCTGAACACGCTCCGTGTCCAGCGAACACGGGGGCGTGCCCAGGAAGCAGCAGAAAAGACAAACCAGTAGAAGCTTCCATTGCCCACCACGGGGCCGTGTCCAGCGAGCACGGGGGCGTGGTGAAAGTACAGCAGGCGCATTAATTGTAATTCGCAATTACAATTAATGAAGAGAGAGAGTGTCAGGCGGGCACGGGGCCGTGTCCAGCGGACACGGGGCCGTGTCCAGCCTTCTGTTCAGCCTATAAATAGAGGAGCTTGGCTTCATTCTCTCTCATCCCTTGGCACACCACCTCTCTCACACTTCATCCACCACCCACCACCACCATAACACCATCATCCACCACCATCATCCATTGTCCATCGTAGAGTGTGTGAGTCGTCTCGGGATCCAAGATTGATCGTAAGAGTTCTTGACAATCAAGGCCATGTTTGCCTAAGTCTCTTACATCACTTGGTGAAGACAAGTGTTTAGTATAATACTTTTTATTTTTAATCTTTTGCACTTTTTATTTGGTTTTGTATTAATGACTTTAATAACTAGTTACTTATGTTGAAGGTGATCTTTCCTTATCGTTTGTCCGTGGTGTCTTGGCGTTATTTTACTGTCTATATAAAATAAAAGATTTTCACCATTCATATCTCCACGGTCTATATGGAGGTATGTTGGCTACCTGGTCGGGGGTTAAGGGAACGGTTTGGTAAGGGTCTTGCCCTTGTTCAGCGTTTAGAGGTCCTGCTTGGGACCTGGGTCAAATTTAGTAGGATCTCCTTCAATGCCCATAGGTATTGGATGGCGGGGATCCAAACTCTTTGACCCCCTCATAAGTTAACTACTATTAATACTATAACCCGGCTATTTAGGACTGTATCCCTGCTGACTCAGACTACTTAGCCGAGGGTAACGTCACCGCCAAAAGCGGGGCCTACCATAATTTGCATTAATAACTTAATTCATTATCTTTCAATAATCCGACCCTTTAGGATTGTATCCTTGCTGACTCAAACTACTGGGTTGAGGGTAACGTCGCCTTCAAAAGAGGGGCCTACTACAATAACTAAGATAATCTCTTAAACAAGTGCAAAAGTGCGAAAATAATCAAAGGTTATACTAATACACGTGTCGGATCCAAGTGATTCATCTTGTCTATCTGTTTTTATTTTATTTTTATTTTCAGCATTTAGTTAGTTTTTATTTTTCTTAGTTTAAAACAATTTTTCTAACCTTTTTGATTTGATTAGACGTTGAGGATAAACCGGTATTAAAAGCTCTTGTGTCCTTGGACGACCTCGGTATCTTACCAACACTATACTACGTCCACGATGGGTGCACTTGCCCATATGTGTGCTTAGTGTTAGTAAATATCGTGTTTTATAAATTTAAAACTTGGCTAAAAGTGTAAAAAGGGCTTAAATATATATCTAAAAACATATATACACTAACACGCATCAAGTTTTTGGCGCCGTTGCCGGGGACACAAGGATTTTAAGAAAGCTTAAAATCGACGGCCTAATCAGTTTTTCAAAACCTTTTCAAAACGCGCGCATTTTTCTGCATTTTAGTTTAGTTTTGCATTTACAGTAGCCTGAACACGGGGCCGTGCTCACTGAACACGCCCCCGTGCTGCATATTTTTAGAGTAGATACCCAGATACAGAGTCTGAACACGGGGCCGTGCTCACTGAACACGCCCCCGTGCTCAACGTGACCAGTAACTTTAATTAAAACGCCCAGATACAGTCCCTGAACACGGGGCCGTGTCCGCTGAACACGGGGCCGTGTCCAGCCCACTGTTTGCAGTTTCCAATCCGATTTTCCTGGTTTCGTACTAACTTCTTATGTATTCTTTTCAGATGTCGAAATTCACAAGGTTTGGTGCAAACGAACTTGACGCTAGGGCACGCTACGAGGTCCTACAAACAAGACCCGAAGAATACCCAAGGCGGGCATGTACTGATTTGCTAACCATGGTGAACCAACTGGACCGCTTCAACAACATTGTGAGGGGTCCACTGCACGTCGCATTGACTGCCCGACTTCGGTCGGTCCACCAATGCACAATGGAGTTCTATAGCACCTTCATCTTCAACTCAAGGCGCGAACCATTTGATCATGAGGCGGTTGAATTTCGATGTGGAGGGACCACCTATAGAACCTCCATGGCGCAGTTTGGAGCCATCATTGGGCTATACAATGATGAAGAAGCGGGAAATGAAGAGAATACAGGGGGGTTAAGAGACTTGGATGTAACCGAACGCCAAGCCGCATGGGCTCAAATAGGTGAAGGAATCTACAACCCGAGCAGCACAAAGAGCACCAAACTGAGGGACCCGTTATACCGCTACATCCACAGGCTCCTCACGTACTCGCTGAACCAACGCCATGACAGTAGTGGCGTTGTTGGGTTGAAAGATTTGGTTGTCCTTCACTGCATCCACAACCAGAAGCCTCTCGATGTTCCTTACTTCCTACTGCGAAACATGCACTTGAACCGCCTTGCCTCTGCTCCTACACCAATCTTCTTCGGGGGATGGGTGTACCGTCTTTTCAAGCACTTCACGAATATCCCAAGGTCCTTCGAAAGGAGTCCGTGGTCGGGACGGGTCGATTATCATATTTGCCGAGCCATGAACTTGCTTTATGAAGCGGAGGACGGGACGGTGAGCTTTCAGAGGACGCAAGGCTACGCATGGAACCCGCAGGAGGCTCTAGTTCTTCATGCACCACCTCCACATTTCCAATACCCACCCCAAGGCGATCCGGGTCAATCCTCCTCTCAAGGAGGCGGTTTTCCTAATTTTCAAAGTTTACATGATCTTTTGCAGGAAAACCTTATGTGCACCAGGAACACCTACAACCTCGCCAACAACACATACCACCGGGTTGGAGCTATCGAGCGCAGCGTCAACGATATACAAGATGATATCGGTAGCATCCGGGAGTACATGGCGAGGCAAGGGGGTGGAGGTGATGGTAGTGATGAAGACATGGAGTAGGAGGTTGGGAGGAACAAGGGGCTGGCTGGTGATGAGCCCACAGGTTTGATTGCCCTTCTTATCCATCAAACAATTCATGGCCTGCGTGCCAGTTGTCGAACAATTTACTTTCCTTAACTACTTTTTATCTTTATTTTGTTTTTATGTTATGTTTGGATAATGTTTGACAATGGTAAGTTAGGATGGTTTGTGCTTGGTTGGATGGTATTGAATGATTAAACAGGTGCAATGCGAGGGTTAGAGTGCTAAACATTAGCACTTGCAGCCCTAGGATGAAGAAACCGGGAGGAAAACCTATTTTTTTTCTGGCTAACAGACTGTCCACACGGGGACGTGTCCAGCCGACACGCCCCCGTGTCCATCTCCCAGATCTGCTGTTTGGCTACTGACCTGCAATTTTTTGCCCGACACGTGGCCGTGTTCACCCAACACGCCCCCGTGTTCACCTTCTGTAAGTTTTTCGTTACTGGCAGTTCACCACGGGGCCGTGTCCAATGGACACGGGGCCGTGTCCAGACTGCCAGTAACACAAATCCTTGCTTTTTAACACAATTTTATACATTTTAATCAACCAAAAATATTGTTTTTGGACACATTGAGGACAATGTGTAATTTAAGTGTGGGGGGGATGCTAAAACCTTGAAATTTTGCAAAATCCTAAACACAAGCCTTACACAAAACTCTATTGGAACCGCTAAACACCCCAAATTTTTTTCAAAAACTTTTTCATTTTTTATTATTTACTTGTCTTAGTTTAAGTTGGGAAGAACAAGTCTAAAAAGGTTATATTTTTACAAGTTTACAACCGATAGCGTCGTGATAAAAAAGGAACCAACATAAGAAAATTATGAAACGGCATAACAAGTCTAGTTTAAAATTCGATTATATATGCTTGGTCACATTAAAAACCCATTCCCACAAAAGTGAGTTTTGAGCCTTTATTGAGCATAAAAATACACATATTTAGATTAAATGCTCATTTTTCGTTTCTTGTGTGAATAGCCGCTCGGTCCTTACAAATCTAGAACTTGCCACGACGATACATTCCCGGTCCTTACCAACTTAAACCCAAGTAAGTAAATGATGGAGGCATTAGGACTAACTATTTTTCTTTCAAAACCATTATTTTTCATTTTTTTTTACCTACCCAAAATCCCCCTAGAAAACCCCTTTGAGCCTAAACCTTTCATTTCATTACCCCAAAAACCATTTTTACCCACCAAAAACCTTTTTCATTTTTTTCACCCTTTATTTTAAGTAACAAGCTCGGTTTTTCGTCAACTTACCCTTTCATGTGACATCAAAAAAAAAAAAAATATATAATGATGATGAAGTCAAAAAAAACAAACAAAAGCTATAAAAAGCTTGTTTGGAGAAATACTTCAAAAATAATAAGTCACTAAAAACAAGGTATTTTACAAAAACCGACGCTTGCTACGATTTTCGCCTTTTTACTAACCACTAACCAACCACCCACCTTTAAACCCAAGCCTTCACCCAAAAAGTCCTCTTGATATTTACAAAGGTAAAAAGTTAAAAAGGAGGAGGATTGATTGCTTGGCAAGCCTATGGAAATACGTAAGCTCCGTGCCGCTCTCGAGTGATTCACTAAAATATACACCTTCGGCCGAGTGTTGAGTGATCTCCCGTGAGGTATGTGAACTTGTATATAAATGGAATTTTAATAAGGCATGTTATGCCCAACTAAGTAGTTTATCTTATGAAAAGTTCAAAATAAATCATAACGAATAGAATTGTAAATAAATAAAAATAAAGCCTATAAAAACCTTGGATTCCCGACACTCTAGGACAAGCTAAAAAAAAAAAAACTTCTCTTCTACCCATTCCATTTGGGAGTGTAAGCCACATTTAAAGAGTTTTGCTTGAGGACAAGCAAAAGTTCAAGTGTGGGGGTATTTGATGTGTGTAAAATGCAACATATAAAACACATCAATAAAGGCATAAAACTAACCCTTTTTAAGTACTAATGTTGGAAAAAGAGTGTTTTTGTCTTCCTTTTGTATTTTCAGGATGAAATGAGCTCAAAATCACAAAAGAAGCAAAAAGACCACTAATTCTACCATAAATACAAGAAAAGGAACAAAAGTGGACTGCCCGGACCCTCAACGGCACCTCCCAAGGCAAAAAGAAAGAAACAGAGTCTGAACACGCCCCGTGTCCAGCGAACACGGGGGCGTGCCCAGGAAGCAGCAGAAAAGACAAACCAGTAGAAGCTTCCATTGCCCACCACGGGGCCGTGTCCAGCGAGCACGGGGGCGTGGTGAAAGTACAGCAGGCGCATTAATTGTAATTCGCAATTACAATTAATGAAGAGAGAGAGTGTCAGGCGGGCACGGGGCCGTGTCCAGCGGACACGGGGCCGTGTCCAGCCTTCTGTTCAGCCTATAAATAGAGGAGCTTGGCTTCATTCTCTCTCATCCCTTGGCACACCACCTTTCTCACACTTCATCCACCACCCACCACCACCATAACACCATCATCCACCACCATCATCCATTGTCCATCGTAGAGTGTGTGAGTCGTCTCGGGATCCAAGATTGATCGTAAGAGTTCTTGACAATCAAGGCCATGTTTGCCTAAGTCTCTTACATCACTTGGTGAAGACAAGTGTTTAGTATAATACTTTTTATTTTTAATCTTTTGCACTTTTTATTTGGTTTTGTATTAATGACTTTAATAACTAGTTACTTATGTTGAAGGTGATCTTTCCTTATCGTTTGTCCATGGTGTCTTGGCGTTATTTTACTGTCTATATAAAATAAAAGATTTTCACCATTCATATCTCCACGGTCTATATGGAGGTATGTTGGCTACCTGGTCGGGGGTTAAGGGAACGGTTTGGTAAGGGTCTTGCCCTTGTTCAGCGTTTAGAGGTCCTGCTTGGGACCTGGGTCAAATTTAGTAGGATCTCCTTCAATGCCCATAGGTATTGGATGGCGGGGATCCAAACTCTTTGACCCCCTCATAAGTTAACTACTATTAATACTATAACCCGGCTATTTAGGACTGTATCCCTGCTGACTCAGACTACTTAGCCGAGGGTAACGTCACCGCCAAAAGCGGGGCCTACCATAATTTGCATTAATAACTTAATTCATTATCTTTCAATAATCCGACCCTTTAGGATTGTATCCTTGCTGACTCAAACTACTGGGTTGAGGGTAACGTCGCCTTCAAAAGAGGGGCCTACTACAATAACTAAGATAATCTCTTAAACAAGTGCAAAAGTGCGAAAATAATCAAAGGTTATACTAATACACGTGTCGGATCCAAGTGATTCATCTTGTCTATCTGTTTTTATTTTATTTTTATTTTCAGCATTTAGTTAGTTTTTATTTTTCTTAGTTTAAAACAATTTTTCTAACCTTTTTGATTTGATTAGACGTTGAGGATAAACCGGTATAAAAGCTCTTGTGTCCTTGGACGACCTCGGTATCTTACCAACACTATACTACGTCCACGATGGGTGCACTTGCCCATATGTGTGCTTAGTGTTAGTAAATATCGTGTTTTATAAATTTAAAACTTGGCTAAAAGTGTAAAAAGGGCTTAAATATATATCTAAAAACATATATACACTAACACGCATCAGCCACACACCCGAACTTGTTTGATGCAACCTGCATAGGTTAGAATACAGTTCACCCCATAGACCACCGTTGTTCTATTATTTATTCACCTCCGTTGACATAGGAGTTTATAAATGCGTGTGTGCTTCTTTTTCTATATCAAAGAATAACATATAAATACACTTATCCTAAGAGGGACTTGCGGCCACACAACCAAACTCGTTTGATGCGGCTTGCATAGGTTGGAATATGGTTCACCCCATAGACCACCGTTGTTCTACCTTTTTATTCACCGCCGTTGACATGGGAGTTTATAAATGCGTGTGTGTTTCTTCTTCCATATCAAAGTATAACATACTATTACACTTATTCGTGGAAGACAAATGTGGAAAAAAAACCCCGGGTTGAACGGTGTTTGGCACAAATGGTGAGTGTTCGGTTTGTGGGGGCGAGTCGATTGACACGAAATTTTGCGTGAGGAATGGGGGCCCTCTTATGAAAAATGAAGTTCTAAAAGGGAGTTGCGGCCACACACCCGAACTCGTTTGATGCGGCTTGCAAAGGTTGGAATACGATTCACCTCATAGAACACCGTTGTTCTACCTTTTTATTCACCGCCGTTGACATAGGAGTTTATAAATGCGTGTGTGATTCTTTTTCTGTATCAAAGTATAGCATATTAATACACTTATTCGTGGAAGCAAAATGGGGAAAAACCCCCGGGGGTTGAACGGTGTTTGGCACAAACAGTGAGTGTTTGGTTTGTGGGGGTGAGTCGATTGACACGAAATTTTGCGTGAGGCATGAGGGCCCTCGTATGAAAAATGAAGTTCTAAAAGGGAGTTGCCGCCACACACCCCGAACTCATTTGATGCGGCTTGCAAAGGTTGGAATACGGTACACCCCATAGACCACCGTTGTTCTATTATTTTATTCACTGACGTTGACATAGGAGTTTATAAATGCGTGTGTGTTTCTTTTTCCGTATCAAAGTATAACATATTAATACACTTATTCATGGAAGAAAAGTGGGGCAAAAAACCCCAGGGTTGAACAGTGTTTGGCATAAACGGTGAGTGTTCGGTTTGTGGGGGTGAGTTGATTGACACGAAATTTTGCATGAGGCATGGGGGCCCTCGTATGGAAAATGAAGTTCTAAAAGGGAGTTGCGCCACACACCCGAACTCGTTTGATGCGGCTTACATAGGTTGGAATACGGTTCACCCCATAGACCACCGTTGTTCTACATTGTTATTCACCGCCGTTGACATAGGAGTTTATAAATGTGTGTGTGTTTCTTTTTCCGTATCAAAGTATAACATATTAATACATTCCACACACCTGAACCCGTTTGATGCGGGTTGCATAGGTTGGAATACGGTTCACCCCATAGACCGCCGCTAGTACGGTTACTCATTGGAGTATACTGCCTTTTTATTCACCGCAATTGACATAGGAGTTTATAAATGCGTGTGTGTTTCTTTTTCCATATTAAAGTATAACATACTAATACACTTATTCGTGGAAGAAAATGGGGAAAAAAACCCTGGGTTGAACGGTGTTTGGCACAAACGGTGAGTGTTCGGTTTGTGGGGGCGAGTCGATTGACACGAAATTTTGCGTGAGGAATGGGGGCCCTCGTATGAAAAATGAAGTTCTAAAAGGGAGTTGCGGCCACACACCCGAACTCGTTTGATGCGTCTTGCAAAGGTTGGAATACGGTTCATCTCATAGAACACCGTTGTTCTACCTTTTTATTCACTGTCGTTAACATAGGAGTTTATAGACGCGTGAGGCATGGGGGCCCACGTATGAAAAATGAAGTTCTAAGAGGGAGTTGCGGCCAAACACCCGAACTCGTTTGATGCGGCTTGCATAGGTTGGAATATCGTTCACCCCATAGACCACCGTTGGCTTGCATATGTGGGAATATGATGCGGATTGCATAGGTTGGAATATCGTTCACCCGATAGACCACCGTTGGCTGGCATAGGTGGGAATATGGTTCACCCCATTGAACACCGTTGTTCTACACTTTTATTCAACGCCGTTGACATAGTAATTTATAAATGCGTGTGTGTTTCTTTTTCCGTATCAAAGTAAAACATATTAATACATTCCACACACCCGAACCCGTTTGATGCAGGTTGCATAGGTTGGAATACGGTTCACCCCATAGACCACCGCTAATACGATTAACTCATTAGAGTATACTGCCTTTTTATTCACCGCAATTGACATAGGAATTTATAAATGCGTGTGTGTTTCTTTTTCCGTATCAAAGTATAACATACTAATACACTTATTTGTGGAAGGAAAATGGGGAAAAAAACCCCGGGTTGAACGGTGTTTGGCACAAACGGTGAGTGTTCGGTTTGTGGGGGCGAGTCGATTGACACGAAATTTTGCGTGAGGCATGGGGGCCCTCGTATGAAAAATGAAGTTCTAAAATGGAGTTGCGGCCACACACCCAAACTAGTTTGATGCGGCTTGCAAAGGTTGGAATACGGTTCACCTCATAGAACACCGTTGTTCTACCTTATTATTCACTGCCGTTGACATAGGAGTTTATAAATACGTGAGGCATGTGGGCCCTCGTATGAAAAATGAAGTTCTAAGAGGGAGTTGCGACCACACACCAGACCTCGTTTGATGCGGCTTGCATAGGTTGGAATATGGTTCACCCCATAGACCACCGTTGGCTTGCATAGGTTGGAATATGGTTCACCCCATAGACCACCGTTCTTCTACATTTTTATTCACCGCCATTGACATAGGAGTTTATAAATGCGTGTGCGTTTCTTTTTCCGTATCAAAGTATAACATATTAATACATTCCATACACCTGAACCCGTTTGATGCGGGTTGCATAGGTTGGAATTGTGACAACTCTAAAAATTACAAGCATCCGTACAATTAATTTATATTTAATTAGTGCTTAATTATTGTGCTTGATTATAGTTACGAATAAATTTCTTTCTGTTTTCTGATACATACATATTCATGCATCATACCTTATTACTGTCACTTCATTTATTACACACAAAACAACAGTGACAAACTTGATGCACAAAAACACAGTTAGAACAGTGAGCGGATAACCCAGTGAACATGCTGACATTGTCAGCACTAGACAGACATTGTCTCTGAGGCAAGTATGAGCCGGGAATAGATTACTACACCAGTAGGGAGTGTAGGGAGTTAAGGATTGTAAAACTTCATCACTAGGTGATAGTTATAGTGACCGGGTGTGCCTAAAACATGCTCTAATTTCAAAATCCTGCAGTTTATACAAAAATTCAGCATTTAACTTAACTAGTAAAGTGCAAAAACATGGGAAAATAACACTAGACACTTTCCAAAGTGTCGGGAACTTATTATGTCACTAAAAACACTATAAAAGACACTTTAAATACTTATTTAGCACTTTAACGGATCAACATCCAACCGAACAACCGGACTTTACCCGGAACATAAAAATATTGTCAAAGACATTGTTTATACTTATCTAGATCCTAACTATCCAATTGAAAACCAACTCTAACCCCCCCTTCATGGGACGGTCACCTTAGGGTGACCCACATCTCCCTTTGTTGATTATTTTATTAATTGGTGTTAGATATTTAGGAAACATATTACATGGAGGTTAAAAGCTTGAATTGGTTTATAAATATGCACCAAAGACAATCCTTCTCTTTCATTCAACATCAACAACTAACTCAAACTCCCTTCTACTACACTCCATTCTCGGCCCACCCCTAACCACCATACAACCATCATCATTCAACCTCCTTCAAACATTCCAAGCATACACAATGGTGCTAGAGATCATAAAAGCAAGCCCGGTGCATTCGGAAACTCAAGGACCTCTCTAGATTTCTTTTGTCCACCTTGTTTACGCCTTGTTTCTTCCCTAGCCTCGAGCTAGTAGTAAGTGCCTCTAAACATCCTCTTGATCTTGTTTAAAGTGGTTAATAAGAGATTTAACGGATAAAAATCAAGAACACTCAAAATCAAAACCAAAAGTCTTGAAAGAAAGATGAATATGATGGATAAAGAGTAACTAGTGGTGTAAATCTTATGAAACTTGTCTAGTTGTGATTATTTTATGTTGTTTGTTGCTAGTAGTGGGATGGATCATCATCTAACCATGCTAGATCATGTTCATGGAACATGAACTAGTAATATGTTAAGTGTAAAAGTTGTAAGATGATGAACCCTTCCACTCACAAAACATGAACTTGTATAAAGGTGATTTTTCTTATGAAATAGAGTTCTAAACTAGTAGATCTAAAGATCTACAAGTGGTTTTTCGAAAAAACCAAGTAAAAGATGCAAGTCTTGTTTAAAAGCCGGATCTTTCATAAACTGAAGGTATTTTAGTGACTGAACAAGTGTGTAAACACTTGTTTAACAAGAAGATTTAACAAAGAAACATTTTCGTAACTTTTGATTAGAAGTTGTAAAATTACATATTCTTTAAAAATAAAGTTTTCAAGAAACTAATTTTATTTTTAAAGATGGAAAGATCCACTAAACATGTTAGGAAATTACTACATATTTTTACACAACTTACAAGTTCATGAGTTTGCGATTTATACTTATTTAGACAAGTTTGATGTTTAAATGATGTATGTTGATGATTAGTAAGTTGTTTGATTGGATTTTTAAAAGAATATGATACGCTAGTAAGCGTGGCCACCTCCAGTTACAGAGGAAACTCTGGCAAAATTTTTCTAGAAATATAACACCTAGAAATATTTTTGTGACAAGTGTTTATAAATATAATTTTTCACTTGTTTTTCCAATATAAACTTCGCCATGATTTTTATTACAAAATTACCAAGTGTCGGAGGTGGATTTTCGTAAATGAAGCTTGTTAAATATATATTTAGAATATATATTTCATAGTAAAACGCTTGTGTGATTATATGATTATTTTGCGAACTAGATATATTATTTTTAGGATAAAAATAATATAACTCGAGAATACTGTGAAGTTACGATTCCAAAACAATACCAACGCTCTGACAAATAAATATTTAAGTTACACCGGTACTGTTATTACCACACGAACTTTAAAATGTAACTTATGTATTTTCGGAAAATACTCTTAAATGTGTATTTTGATAAAGTATTATTTTAGGAAATTGTATGAAGTGAAATATAATATTTTTGGGAAAATATGTATATTTTGGAGACAGAATACTTTAGACAAGTGATTTAAAATATATTTTTCAAGTGGGACTTAAAATATATTTTCGGAATTATAAAGCATACATGTATTAAAAACCCCCATCCTTGGGAAGGAAACACGAGTACGAATACTCGAGAAGTACTAATACAGAAATATTGTATAAACAATTATTCCAAAACTAAATACAATTATTATAACTTGGAATAATACCAAAATCGTAACTAAAAAACATATATACTAAGACAAGGCACGACCCGTTCGTCTAATAGACGTTAGACCATTGTAGGAAGTCGTGTTTGCCGCAGAGATTTGGGTTACAAGTACGAAGACGCAATACTGTGAGTTCATGGCCCCCCTTTTTTTTCTTAACTGTTTTCACTTTTTATACTTCGGGGGTGGAATACATGTTACAATGATTACGGATACTTTTATACATGGTATGGTTAGCTTAAGGAGGGTTACTACTTAGATCATGTGAGTGGGTAGGCGAAAACTGAGGCCATTAATCCTCGTTGTAGGACCGAGGGACATTAGTGATAGATCTATTTGGGTGTAGCGAGCCCCACTCCTGAGTCCGCTGAGTGAACCAGGTGGTGACTAAGTGCCCAACGCACAAATCCGCTAGGTTTGAGTCTTCCTGCGTCACTTCACACATATCATTGGCTTTGCAACCCAATGGTGATCTCTTTTTCCTTAATCGCTACAAACCAGGGACTTTTATACATACTTACAACATTTACAAAGGTTTATACATACTCACTTTCACATGAACTCGCTCAACTTTATGTTGATTTTTTTAACTACATGTATTTCAAGAACTTAGTAAATGGATCTGGCGGGCGTTGGAGTTTTAAGCTGCGTTGTGAATAAAGATGTCATCCAAGTCATTAGGGCTTAGGAGACGTATCTTAATCCTGGACGAGATATGTGGTCTTAAACTCGGGTTTGTTTTAAAATCTTTTGTTGAGTCTTTTTGAACTCCTTAAAAACACGTTATGGTTTGTAACTTGAACTTATATCGACATTTTAAAGAAATTATGTTGTATTACTTTTAATCTAAATTAATGGATGTACATCTACTGGTTTTATCATATAGTATTGTTATGAACGTATGCAATGGTATTAAGAAGTCACACCAATAATCACGCTTCCGCAAAAGTCAGGGTGTGACAGCTTGGTATCCGAGCTTCGATCGTAGCGAACTAGGATTCCCTCTTGAGTCTAGACTACGATCATTAGGGCTCTCACGAAAATATTTTCAAACACTTTTACATTGCATACATTACGTCCAGATCCAGGATACAAAATGTTTTTACAAAAAGTATGAACACTTTTTCAAAAATTATGATTCAGTCTTATCGACTGGGAGGTTGGTCGGGGAGACCAGGGATTCAGTCTTATCGACTGGGAGGTTGGTCGGGGAGACCAGGGATTCAGTCTTATCGACTGGGAGGTTGGTCGGGGTGACCAGGGATTCAGTCACGTAGACTGAGGGGCCAATCTTTAAGATTGGGGAGGTTTTGGTCTGAGAGGCTGGGAGGTTAGTCTGAGAGACTAGGAGGATCAGTCTGAGAGGCTTGGAGGATAGTCTGAGAGACTAGGAAGTTCAGTCTGAGAGGCTGGGAGGATAGTCTGGGGAAGACTAGGATGATTACTTGCTTACATTAATTGAGACTTACGTGCTTATTTGATTTAAGATTGATGTACGTGCATATGTGGTAGTTGTTCACATACACTAATTGTTAGTAATTACTATGAATATACATGCTACGCACCGGCACACATGTCACTCTAAGTAGAGAACGAGTTATCAGACATTGATAACCCTACGACCACCGCCACAGATAATGAGACTACATCTGTGCCAGAGACAATTACGTCAGATACTGAGATTGATCCTGATATGCTAATGACGAGGACGACTTCTAACAGTCGTGCTACCAGACTTTGGTGATACTTCATCTCTGCTGATGGTTTCTCTGAGCGGCAAATCAGCTGACTACTTCCATGTATATACAAGCTCGAGGAGGGATTCACGCATGACGACAGTTTACTTTTCTTTCTTTCTTTCTACACCTCAGTCACCAGTATAGTTGGTTTCTGGATTATGCGGATTGCATTACGCTTGGGTAAAGACACTAATGATAAGCCAGGATTGCGAAGACTTTTGAGGACCACTTCTGACTACGTAATTTTGATGCACTAATATTTAATGGGCCAGGGTAGGGTGACCCTGTGTCCCTGTTAATGTGATACGATTTATAGGACAATGCAATTATGGCCAAGGAATAATGAGAAGTCAATCATCACTAAGCATGCGACAACACCTGGTGATCAGTGACCGGCGAGAGCTCCGTCGCTATATCTTCGTCAAGCGCGTTATTAATCTATTTGTGCGTACTATAATTGTAATACTACGTGCTTACTTGCTATGCTCTCATTAAACATAATTCCCAAATTACATGCTTACACTATGATTATGATGCAATATGCTTACATGTTTAGTGAAAATCTAATCATAATACGTGCTACCAATATGACAGGAATATGCTATGATAGAGATACACATGTTTGTTTGTTATACTTTCATTAAACATGATATCAATTACTTGCTTGTGCTATTGTGTGATGTGAAATGTGAGGATTAAAAACATGCAAATACATATGATTTCCAAACAACTATTTACATTCCCTGTATAGAAGAGACCAAACTAACCTGAACTTCTTCCTAGAAGATGTCTCATCAAGAGATCACTCGAATGACTGAGACAGAATGGCAAGCGCACGCCTCACGGGTCATAGCTCGGCTCGAGGTTCTTCGCTACAAATACAGCGAAGGTACCTCAAGGGATGACCTACCTAACAGTAATGTTTAAGTCATCCAAGATTAATTACAACACGTTCGGAAAATCTCCAAGTGCCTTGCTAATGCTTACTGTGATGATGATTTCTTGAGTACAGGTTGTACCTACAAACATTTTCTAGAATGCAAGCCCCCGAACTTTGGTGGCACTGGAGGTGCCATAGCTTTTGTAAAATGGGTTGAGAATGTGGACTCTGTTGTGCGAACGAGTGGCTGTACGCTAAAGCAACAAGTCCCATACGTTTCCGGATTACTACAAGATGGGGCTCTGTTATGGTGGGACCTTAAGGTTCGAGAAATGGGCGAGGCTGTAGCATATGCATTAACATGGAATGAGCTGAAGGAAATAATGCGTAGGGAGTATTGTTCTCAGATGGAGATCCGAAGGCTGGAATTAGAATTCTGGAAACTGAAGATGGAAGGTCCAAAAGTGGTGGAGCACGTGCAAAGGCTTTATGATTTGTCGCGAGTCGTTCCGTACATGGTAGAACCCGAGTTGAAGAGAATGGAGCAATCCATTTGGGAACTGGCACCACAAGCCTTGAGCTTGATGATAGTATCAACGCCACCAACAACTATGATTGCACATATGATAAGTCTGGAGCTCACTAAGGAAGCACTTAGATTGGGAAGACTTTCAATCCCTGACGAGAAGAAGGAAACTCCAGGAGAGGCATCTGAGAAGAACAAAAGAAAGCTCAGTGAATTTCAAGGAGGTGATCGGGCAGATAACAAGGACGAGGTCGAAAAGGGAAGTGAGTACATGGGTAAATTACCTCAATGCGACAAGTGTCGACGACATCATACCGGGCGATGTAAGAAGGAGAAGTGTGACAACTGTGGCAAAGTGGGGCACAGTAGGAAAGCGTGTTGGCATGAGACGAAATGTGGAAAGAAAAGTAAGGGATGTTATAACTGCGGTGATATGGGGCACTTTAGGAAAGATTGCCCAAGGAAGATTAAACCAAATCGTGGGAAGAATGTCTAAACACCGGAGCTAGGGAGACACGCCAGGGATTCAAGCATGGATATCGGTACGTCCCGAATTACTGAATGTTATGCATCTGTATTGCCAAATACTGTTGCAAATTTTACGATTCGCACCTCTAGAGTTCGAGAGTATAATTGGTTTAAGTAGCAAGTAAATAGATATTCCAGTACCCATTAGAACTAGCTTAGGGGAAGCTAGTGGAAGCCAACGCAGTAACTGGGGGCGACAAGATAAAGACCGGAGAGTGTAAGTTTACGATAGATCTACTGCCAGTTGGGCTGGGAAGCTTCGACGAGGTAATTGGGGTGTATCAGCAGTCAAGCGGTCGAGCGGAGGTTGATATCCGCACCTCGATGACGAATGAAGGAACGATCGTGACTCACGAGGCAGGATACGCCACCACAGATCACGAATTGCTTAAGGCACGAAAGTTGTTGCGGGAAGGATGTGTTGTTTCCTGGCTCATGTCGGGGACAAGGGAGCCGAAGAACTAAAACTTAAAGATACCCCCGTGATCGGAGAATATCCTGAAGTCTTCCTCGAAGACTTGCCAGAGTAATCTCCTCAACGACAAGTCAAATTTTTGCATCAATTTGATTCCAGGCGTCGCGCCCGTAGTCAATGCACCCTGAGCGACTTACACCTTCGGAAATGCAAGGATTGACAGTTAAGTTTTAGCAGTGGATAGATAAGGAAGATAACAGACCAAGATGTCCCTTTTAGGTAACCCCATTTCTGCTCGTCAAAAAGAAGGATGATGATTTTCAAATAAACATCAACTACCAGGAGCCGAACGAGCTAACGCACGAGAGTCGGTGACTCTTACTAAGGGTTAACTAACCTCTTACATAACTGACTATGAGGACCCAACTACTACTACACGACTGGTCGACGATCGAGCGTCGTTAGCAGTGAAATTCAGGAAGAAAGTATACCAGAGCGAAATTGTGGGACAATAACTTATTCTAGACGTAGACAAAATGGTGCTTCCTACACAATGTACAAACCAGATCCACACGGGATACGAAATCTGGAGAATCTAGAAAACTTATATCTAGGACCTTTGGGAACCTAGGACCAAACTCGTAAGGGTTTTACTTAGGAACCATATCTGTCAACTCAATCAAACATCATTAACTTGACAAACTTGTCATCGCAGTTAATACAACCGAAAGTACTTAAATTTTCTTCCGTTGAAGTCTTCACTTTTACTTCTAACGAGTAGATATTTGCATTTCTATTCCCCTCAAAGTAGTTGCATCACGTTGATTTCCTTCACTGAGAGCGAACACACGTTTGCTTCGTATACTTGGTCACTTCTCCCTTTTGGTAGAAACACATCGCTTCATCACTTGAAAACTTATATATAACCCATGCACCTTTTGCTACGCATGCGGTTTCATTTCGAATAAACGCTTCATTAAAGTTCAAATATTACGTTGCTAAATCTAACTACTGGTTTGTGATTTGAGTAACCTACGTTATTGAAATTATTGGCTCTTTTGCTATCAAGTCAACACACTCTCTTGAAACTTCTTTTATTACAAATTACATTCATGGTTTATTTTGTTACCATGCCGATATTTCCTTTGTCGATACATATGTTTATTGCCGGGCTACACTGAGATTAAGTTCGATTGCTTGAACTTATCCACTTTGCATGTCCAGTCTCAGACGTCATATGATGTATAGATAACATTGATATTCGCTAATTTACACATATTTTAGTCCCCCGTTTTACCCCCATTTAATGCGTTTTCGGCCGTAAAACCGTCATTCGGATACTTAATTATCTACATTTTTGTTTACAGGCCTAAAATAGCATACCAGACAAGATGACAGCGAAAACGAGGACTTTCCGGACAAAACGACAAGGCTGCGAAGATTCTGTGAACAAAACTGACCTGGGCGTTTGGCACGGTCATGCGGGCATCCGCACGACCGTGCATATCCGACAAACAAGAAAGTGTCGGCGGTGAACCAGGCGTGCAAGCACGGCGTGCAAGGCTATGAAGGCCAATCCGAAAAGGCACGGTCGTTCCGGATGTGGAACGGTCGTGCGTATCCGAGAACCAACATAACCTCGGAACTGAACGGCCAAGGAACAAAGCGTGCAAGCCAAATGCCGGTTTGGCACGCCCGTGCCAAACCTGGAACGTCCGTGCGTGTCCGAAGACCAGTCAACGATCTGTGACGTCATGCGGTATGGTGGCCCACCACCAATAATGCTTAAAGTGCACGGTCGTGCCAAACCAAGAACGACCGTGCCGATCAGAAAAACCATTTAAACAGAACAGAAGCATTTTAGACGTAACTCTGGACATTTTGGGAGCTCTGCAGGCGATTTTGAGGCTCCGAAGGCTGCTGCTTTCACTCGGATTCAAGCCACATTGCCCGGTTTTGCTCATTTACTATCCAGATTCTCATTCTTATGCTTGTTTATGGTTTGGTTTCTCAAATCTTTCCATACTTTTGTTATATTTCAAGCATTTAGACTGATTATTATGTATTAATGTAAGCCTTTGGGCAAAAACACAACAATCCCTTGCTTGATTAGTATGTTAATCTATGTTTGTAATGACATTTTGAAGTATTTTCTATGATTATCTTTGATGATTAGTTTGCAACCTTGTTATTGATATTGATTTCTTGATTATAAGTAATTGTGTTGGATGATTGGTGCTTGGTTAGGTAAGATAGTTGCAAAATGAAGCTTATTTAATCATGTATTAGTAAACTTTTAATTTGGTTAACTAGTTTAACTTGGTTAAAATGTAGGCACCATGATACTCTAACGGGTTAGTGGTTTAATAAAATGCAATTATTATTAATCAAGAGAGCTTGCCCTCACGGAAGGACTCTAACGGGTTAGATGGTGTTGTTACGAATTCTTGCCATGATTTGTTAGCTTAGTTAGTAGTTTCGGCCAAAATTGCTATCTTGGTGAATTTATGTGTAAGATTTGTAAAATGAACTCGGTTGTGATTTAATCTAGTTTATGCTTGTCTCGGTGGTTGCATTGTGTTTATCGGTGTTGCTTTCCTTGATTAAGTGAGGTTAGAAAACTCCTAACGGATGACTAACTTATTTTTAGGAGATTTTCATAGACATTTATCAATTGCACGTTAAAGAACAATTTTAGGTGGTTAAAGTGTGTTTATCGTTTTAACTTTCCGAATGATTGTCATGTTAGGATTCCCGAAAGGGATACTAATTGTCTCGAAATGGAAAATTGACCGAATGCTTCTAGTGCCAAAACTGACTTAGTTGACATGCTGCGGTTGTGTATTAAGCAAGGCTATTTATATATATTTTACTATGTTTTATAAGTATTTATTTATGCTTATTTTAGATTAATTAAAACCAAAACAAATTATGTTTTTACCGGTAATTTAGTGGCAAAGGTCTAGTATTATTTCTCCGCCCATTTCCGTGGATCGATACTTGGTTCTTACCGATACTTTACTACATATATGACGGGGTACACTTGCCCTTTCGTGTGTGTTTTGATGTAAAAGTAATAATCACTTTTATAAATTTAAAACCAATTCGTGTGTAATTTCATTGTAAAAAATATGTACAGTCGCGCACGTACCAAGTCTTTGGCGCCGTTGCCGGGGAGATGGCGAGTTTTAGGAACGACCCGAGTCATTGTGTTATCGGTGTATATACTTGTTAATATTTGTGTATACCTTCGTGATTATTTATTCGTTGATTTATCTGTTAATATTTCTTGTTTTTAATTGAATTTATTCATTTTTGTGATTGTTTTGTACATTTGTAAATTTTTTATTCTATTTATTTGTTCAAATCCGGATTTATTGATTCATTTATTCTTTGAGTTTTCGGCTCTTAAAAATCGTTTTTAAACTAGCCGATTCGATTATTTCCATTGCTTTAATTTTTATAAAAATTTCGGCCCATTTTCGGATTTTTATAAATTTTACAGCCTATAATTATACATATTCTGCTTTTATTCAGCAAAAAAAAAAAAAAAAAAAAGCAGCATTATTTTATTAATAAAATATTCATTGTGTCAGTCTTTCGTTTGCAGGTTGATGTCCTCAACTCCCGCGCCCGCTATTGCTGAGCCGACTGACGAACCAGCGCATAATCTTAGAAGAAGTAGGAGGCTGCGCGAAAGGTCACTCGTCGTTGCACAACGCATTGCAAATGCAATTGACGAGCCGGTGATTATCTCTGAAGACGAAAGCTTAGAGGACGAGGAGAGAGTCGTCATGGCGGACGACGACCGACCATTGAATGAAACAAATCAGCCCGGAAGGGCAGGCCTGGAGCCGAGTATCCTTCAGCCCACTATAGATGCACCTAATTTTGAAATTAAATCAAGTGTTATTAACATGTTGCAGAATTCGGTGCAGTTCGACGGACGTGAGCATGAGGATCCCGGGAGGCATATCGCTGCTTTTCTTGCTATTTGTTCGACATTTAGGATGACTGGTGTTTCAGAGGACGCAATTCGGTTGAGGTTGTTTCCGTTTTCGTTACGTGACAAAGCTAGAGCTTGGCTTATGTCACTTCCTGCCGGGTCCATCAGGACCTGGAATCAGTTGGCGGAGCAGTTTATGCAGAAATATTTTCCACCTGAGAAAACGAACAAACTACGGAACCGGATTGTTTCCTTTCGCCAAGACGAGGGCGAGTCGTTGCATGCAGCTTGGGAGAGATTCAAGGATTTATTGATTGATGTGCCACATCACGGCTTCTCCAAGCGACAGCTGGTTTTGACGTTCTATCAGGGGCTCAACTATAACACGCAGGAGCGATTAGACGTGAACGCGGGCGGCGATCTTGGAACTAAGACGCCGACTGAAGCGTATGATATTATCGAGAAAGCTGCGTTGAAATCCAGCTCTCGTCGGGATGGAGATAGAGGTCGGGCAACATCATCATCATCTCGCTCAGGAGTTCATGCTGTAGACGATTACACGGCCATTACTGCACAACTCTCGGCTCTTACATCGAGATTCGACAAGTCCCAGATGATTGCGCATGCTGGCTCGGGATGTGACCAGTGCGGAGTGTCACACGAGCCTGGGGCATGTTTTCAGGGAGTCGTATATGAAGGCCAGGAAGAGGTAGATTTTGTGAGTAATCAAGTAAGGCCGCATAACAACCCGTACAGCAACACCTATAATCCCGGATGGAGAAATCACCCAAATTTTGGGTGGCGAGCGAATGCAGGAAATCAGAACCCATTGGGGTTCACTCAGCGTGCTCCAGCGCCTCAGCAGGGTCAGCAGTACCAGCAGTACAATCAACCCTACCAGCAGCGTCCATATTCGTACCAGAATCAGGGCACTGGGAGTAGCTCCCAGCAACAGGCCCCTCAGTCCAATTCCAAGCTGGAGGATATGATGGCTCAGCTTCTCTCTAGCTCCGAAAAACGATACCAACAAAGCGAGGATCGTTTTCTGGCTAACGAGGGAGAAATGAGGAGTCAGAAGGCCTCGATTCAGAATATCGAGAATCAGGTTGGTCAGCTGGCACAGATGATGTCCAAAAGGCCCCCAGGCGGTCTTCCGGGTAATACAGAACCAAACCCGGGCGGACAGAGGGATGTAAATGCTGTGATGACCCCGCACACATCATAAGTGTGGGGAGGAGAGAGTCTACGCTGCTGACTCGTGGATCAAAAATGCAGCAAGAGCGTATTTTACGCTTTAGGGGTAGTTTAGTCATTTAGGATTTATTTTTCTAGTTTTAGCTTTGAGTCTTGCTATCGACTCGTCGACAAAAATTTAGCATGAGTCTACGCTACTGACTCGCCGACAAAAATGTAGCAGGAGCGTCTTTGGCGCTATAGGGGCAAAATCCATTTTTATGTTTTTGTAGTTTTAGCGTAATTTAGGTTAGTTAGGTTGTTCCCGTTAGTTTGTACAGTTTCGATTCGTGCCGGGCGAAGGTTCTGTAGTGAAATATTGTTAGAACAGTTGGGGTGTCGAAAAAACGGCGAAAAACGGCCGAAACAGTTGCTGGAAATGGCTTCTGCAGAAAATTCTGATCTGCAGCTGATGCACGACCGTGCCAGGATCCGCACGACCGTGCGTTTCCGGGGTTCTGGCACGGTGGGTCGCACCCTCGGTGCATCACCGAGGAAAATGGAAGTCACCAGCACCGCACGACCGTGCCATTCGGCGAACGACCGTGCGGCTCGCAAGGGCATTTTTGTCATTTTGCACACTGTATATACCATAACCTGTTGCAAAAGCCCTCATTCGCGAACCCTAGCAACTGCAGCCGTTCCAGAGCCGTTTTCACACGAAATCGCACGTTTCCTCGCACGATCTCGCGCCCAACTTCGCACGGTACGTCTCTAGTGTTAGATTTCCTGTTTCTTGCGTTCTAGGGTAGGTTTTCTCCGATTCAACAAGGGATTTCTTAGGGTTCTCTTCATAAACAAATCGAAACCCTAACCCTTGTTTGAATCATGCTTATCGTGAACAACCGGTTGAATTTCCGACCCCTGTTTGTACAAAAAAGTTGTTGATTTTTGAAAAATCAGGCTATTCAAAGTTCAGGGGTTCGAAATCTGCAGATCAGAAGTTGCACGGTCGTTCCCTGTCTGGAACGGTCGTGCCGTTCCGGATTGTTCCACGATGTCAGCATTATCTCGGTGTTGCACGGTGGTGCCGATTAGCCGCACGCCGTGCGGATCCGAGCTTGATCGGCAGAAGGTGCACGTCGTCGGTGATGCACGACCGTGCATATGGCCGCACGACCGTGCATGATGCCCAGATCAGATTCACAGTAGCTTCATAATGTGCTGCTCGGTTATTTTCAAATTCATTTTCTGCTGTTTCTGTCTTTCTAACAATATTCCCCATTGCAGATGAATCATCCCTTCTTACAGTTTGACCCCAACGACGAGCGTGAAGCTTTGTGCATTCCAAAAAGAGACGAATTATGGGCCCGGAGGGGGCAATTCGGAGTCCCAAGATGGCTTGATTGGGAAGTGATGCAAGAACTGAATCAATATGATCGTTTGGAAAATATGATGAGTCGTCCATTAATAAATTTGGTCGGTTGCAACCGACTCGTTTACTTGGAGCTTACCATCGAGTTCTTTGCATCGTATGCTTACGAGAAGCCAGTTGCTGCTCGACGACCCAAATTCCGCTACAAGGATCGCATAGCTTTCAGATTGTGTGGAAGATGGCACAAGTGGTCAGTCGGTCGTTTGGGAAGGAGACTTGGGATCTACACTAGGGAAGACATGGATGATCCCAATGTCTTCACAGATAAATTCACCTTCCCGTCTGATGCAGCTAGGGATGAGTTTTGGGCTGAAAACGCTGTTGGGGACCCATACAACCCAAGGATGTCAAAGGCTTCACGCCTTAAAGACCCTCTGGTGCGGGTGATGCACCATGTGTTTAGCCACACCATATGCGGGCGCATGGACAGTCTCGGTAACTGTCCAACACCAGATTTGATTTTCTTGTATGCATTGGTGGATAAGGCGCCCATCAACTTGGCGGCGCGTATGGCTGAATACTTTGTGAAGTGTTCAGGGAGGACTCCTAGCAGTCAAATACATGGCGGTCAGTATGTGACCGAAATTGCTTACAATGAGCATCTTATGACTGATGAGGTACTTCAGAGTCTCACTCTGATCGCTGAGGGGGTCCATATTGACATCAGGTCGCTGAAGGCAATGGGTTTGATTGTAGAGACTGATCAGGGGGATAGGTTGAGGGGGCTGAATAACGAGGTCTGGGACCCGTTACCTCCGCTCCCATCAGAGGAAGAGGAAGAAGATGTAGAGATGCATGAGCAGCACCAGCCACCACACACACCGCCACACCAGACACCGCCACACCAGCCGCAGCACCATGAGTTCTACCAGCACCAGGACTGGCCTGACTTTTATCAGCAGTTCCAGCAGATGCGTGTCACGCAGGAACAGCACGGTACGTACATTGATCAGATCAGGACCAGTCAGGACCAGATCCGAGCTGGTCAGGATCAGCTCAGGGCCACACAGGATCAGCTGAGGCAGAGCCAGGAGAGCTTGTATCAGGGGGTGAGTGCCGGGTTTTCGTACCTATTTGGGGAAATGCACCATGCATATCCCAACTACTTCCAGAACCCTCCAGAGTTCCCACCGTGGAACCCTCCTGGTTACGGTGGTGCAGGCCCCTCATTCACGAGAGATGATGACGGCGATGACGAGTAGGCGTTGGTGGTGATTTTCGTCGGTGGTTTTTATGGTTATTATTAGTATTTGTTATTTCGGGTGTTCTTTTTGCATACTATTTCGAACACCCTCGGATTATATTGTACTTTTAAACACTTTTCTTTATGTATGTTTTTATTTGGATTATTAGTATTCATGTATATTATGGTCTTTTTGTATTTATTCTGTTGCTGTTCGGTGTTGCTGTGCCATATGACATATTTACAGGTTTTGGCTATCAAGTCTTTGACCGGAGCAGATCACAGATTCAGCTTTGGAAGTCTCGTTTCATAACATCATCTTGATGGGAGTATTATTATCCTTTTTCTCTATATTTCGGGTTTCGCATTGGGGACAATGCGAAGTTCAAGTGTGGGGAGGGGGTTAACTTTGTTAACTTTGTTTGTCCTCAATATTTATATAAAAAAAAAAAAAAAATCAAATCAGAAAATTCAGAAAAATCATTCAAAAATACCTTTATTTTGTATATATATTAGTAAATAAACCGGTTGGTTGTGTTTTAGAAAGCTTCGGACTTGATAAAAACTTGACAAGCAAAATATTTTTGAAAAAGAAAACCGGAAAGCGTGACAAACAAAGAAAGACTTACATGATAGTTTTCACACTTTTACCCATTCCATCCGTTACGTGAGCATATTTGAGCCTTGATATTGTTATATATTTGTTCATTTCGGATTTAGGAGTGAGCCGGATGTTATGTGTAATTTAGAATTTGTCACTAGTATGCTTGTCAAGACCATGAACTTGTGAATTCGTGTAAAAGTGATAGAGGCACTTAGATTACCCCTTTGTTGTAAGCCTTGTTCTTTGTGTTGTGCTTCCCGTTCACCTTATATTACCCTTTAGGATTAACCATGTCGAGCCTTCCCGTTTACCTTTGTTTACCCACATTATCGCCCACTTAGCCAAATTTAGCCTTTTTATGTTTTTAAACCCTTTTTAGTGTTGAAACTCGGACAAAATAATCGTTTAACTAGCATTTGTTTCGGTTTATTGTATAGTTATTTATAAAAAAAAAAAAAAAAAAAAAAAACACAACCCAGAAAATAAAACACCCTATAGAAATCGAGCAACTTTGAATGCTTAAATGTTAAAATTTCGTTGATAAGCTCGATTGCGCTTTAGTCGCCTTTTTAAGGCGTTTGTATGTATAATTGTATTATGTTCTTGCTAGTTAAACGCTAAAACCGAGTTTTAACCATTTTCGCCACTTTAAATGTCTACATCCATACCCTTCGCCCAAGCCTAACGTTACAACCCGTAAAGACCTCTTGATTTACACTTATTTGCATGTTAGTTGGTGGAGACGAGATCTTATGACAAGCTTATGATATTACATGTTTCATTGACTAGGTGTTGAGTGTTTGCACATACACATTTTATGTATGTTTCATAAATAAAACCGAGTGTGTGAACATTGTGAGTCGTGTGAAGATTAGCATGTGAGTCGATTAAATGTGAAGTCACGGCTTTTTGGTTGTCGCTTTTTAAATTGCATATGCTTGTTGGGTTTGAGTCTTTTGATGATGTCTTTCGACAAACCGGCTAACCGTTTATAGTAGTTTTAAATAAAATAGTGTGTAAATTATCGTACTTGTTTGTTTCCTTCTTTTATTGCTTTTTAGTTCAGCTTGCTTGAGGACAAGCAAGGTTCAAGTGTGGGGAGATTTGATATTCGCTAATTTACACATATTTTAGTCCCCCGTTTTACCCCCATTTAATGCGTTTTCGGCCGTAAAACCGTCATTCGGATACTTAATTATCTACATTTTTGTTTACAGGCCTAAAATAGCATACCAGACAAGATGACAGCGAAAACGAGGACTTTCCGGACAAAACGACAAGGCTGCAAAGATTCTGTGAACAAAACTGACCTGGGCGTTTGGCACGGTCATGCGGGCATCCGCACGACCGTGCATATCCGACAAACAAGAAAGTGTCGGCGGTGAACCAGGCGTGCAAGCACGGCGTGCAAGGCTATGAAGGCCAATCCGAAAAGGCACGGTCGTTCCGGATGTGGAACGGTCGTGCGTATCCGAGAACCAACATAACCTCGGAACTGAACGGCCAAGGAACAAAGCGTGCAAGCCAAATGCCGGTTTGGCACGCCCGTGCCAAACCTGGAACGTCCGTGCGTGTCCGAAGACCAGTCAACGATCTGTGACGTCATGCGGTATGGTGGCCCACCACCAATAATGCTTAAAGTGCACGGTCGTGCCAAACCAAGAACGACCGTGCCGATCAGAAAAACCATTTAAACAGAACAGAAGCATTTTAGACGTAACTCTGGACATTTTGGGAGCTCTGCAGGCGATTTTGAGGCTCCGAAGGCTGCTGCTTTCACTCGGATTCAAGCCACATTGCCCGGTTTTGCTCATTTACTATCCAGATTCTCATTCTTATGCTTGTTTATGGTTTGGTTTCTCAAATCTTTCCATACTTTTGTTATATTTCAAGCATTTAGACTGATTATTATGTATTAATGTAAGCCTTTGGGCAAAAACACAACAATCCCTTGCTTGATTAGTATGTTAATCTATGTTTGTAATGACATTTTGAAGTATTTTCTATGATTATCTTTGATGATTAGTTTGCAACCTTGTTATTGATATTGATTTCTTGATTATAAGTAATTGTGTTGGATGATTGGTGCTTGGTTAGGTAAGATAGTTGCAAAATGAAGCTTATTTAATCATGTATTAGTAAACTTTTAATTTGGTTAACTAGTTTAACTTGGTTAAAATGTAGGCACCATGATACTCTAACGGGTTAGTGGTTTAATAAAATGCAATTATTATTAATCAAGAGAGCTTGCCCTCACGGAAGGACTCTAACGGGTTAGATGGTGTTGTTACGAATTCTTGCCATGATTTGTTAGCTTAGTTAGTAGTTTCGGCCAAAATTGCTATCTTGGTGAATTTATGTGTAAGATTTGTAAAATGAACTCGGTTGTGATTTAATCTAGTTTATGCTTGTCTCGGTGGTTGCATTGTGTTTATCGGTGTTGCTTTCCTTGATTAAGTGAGGTTAGAAAACTCCTAACGGATGACTAACTTATTTTTAGGAGATTTTCATAGACATTTATCAATTGCACGTTAAAGAACAATTTTAGGTGGTTAAAGTGTGTTTATCGTTTTAACTTTCCGAATGATTGTCATGTTAGGATTCCCGAAAGGGATACTAATTGTCTCGAAATGGAAAATTGACCGAATGCTTCTAGTGCCAAAACTGACTTAGTTGACATGCTGCGGTTGTGTATTAAGCAAGGCTATTTATATATATTTTACTATGTTTTATAAGTATTTATTTATGCTTATTTTAGATTAATTAAAACCAAAACAAATTATGTTTTTACCGGTAATTTAGTGGCAAAGGTCTAGTATTATTTCTCCGCCCATTTCCGTGGATCGATACTTGGTTCTTACCGATACTTTACTACATATATGACGGGGTACACTTGCCCTTTCGTGTGTGTTTTGATGTAAAAGTAATAATCACTTTTATAAATTTAAAACCAATTCGTGTGTAATTTCATTGTAAAAAATATGTACAGTCGCGCACGTACCAAACATCATATTCAAATATTTTTGCAAAGATTCTTTCATTTCAAGTCGTAGCAGGTTCGTTTGGTCTACGGCTCCACTAATTCGTTTGATTGATTTCGATACCTTCACAAATTGAGGCCTACGCTAAGTTGATTATGCACCTCATACACGGATTTAATTGTTTATTTATTGACTTGCTCTAAATCCGTTTTGTTTATCACAATCAGAGCAGTCTCAACACAGTTATGTGTTAAGACAAGGGTACATAGATTCATTTCATACCACGGTGTACCCCCTAGCGATTCCGTTGTTATAAATTGAATACCCTGCAGTATTTATTGCTTTCTCACCCTTGATTAACAATAGTGACTCATTGATGTTCCATGTTCAATTGAAACTCTATGACATTGTGAGAACTAAACCTTCTGGCTTGTTTTTCCAACTCGGTGAACTTGTTCAGTCACCATCATACTTGAGTTATGACACCGCGACACCTTGTGGTATCATTCTAAACTTGTAGCTTGTGCTAATCAGGGTCAACCGTTTCACACAAAACTGCATGTACTTTCGTTTGGCTTGGCATTTAAACATTTCCGATGCAACTACAATGAGACACCACATTCACCTGAATTTCATTTGGCGTACTTTCGCAATTCAAGAATGCCAACTCACTAAACCTTACCATCTATTTATTCGAGAGTTGACAGATCATTTCACTACTACCTTTGAATTATTGATTTTAAATCCATATAGCGGATGCTGTGGTTTGTGAAGACTCGCTTGTATATTGCGATCCATCGTTTGAGAATCTTATTAGTCAAGACTCCTCTTTTTGTGAAACCCCTGCTAGCTGGATTACACTAGGCTTACGTCAAGTATGTCTTATACCTTTGACATCAACTGCTATGAGCACACACCTTTTAACCCTAGGATTCGGGATGTTATATATTCTTGGACTCACCAAATGGGAATAAGGTTTGATTCGGTTTGAAGAATTATCTACCTTGATATTATTCATATACACACACGTGTGACAAAACCATAAGGAGTTAAGGTAGTACAAATTTCGAGGACGAAATTTTCTTAACGGGGGGAGAATGTGACAACTCTAAAAATTACAGGCATCCGTACAATTAATTTATATTTAATTAGTGCTTAATTACTGTGCTTGATTACAATTACGAATAAATTGCTTTATGTTTTCTGATACATACATATTCATGCATCATACCTTATTACTGTCACTTCATTTATTACACACAAAATAACAGTGACAAACTTGATGCACAAAAGCACAGTTAGCACAGTGAGCGGATAGCCCAGTGAACATGCTGACATTGTCAGCACCAGACAGACATTGTCTCTGAGGCCAGTATGAGCCGGGAATAGATTACTACACTAGTAGGGAGTGTAGGGAGTTGAGGATTGTAAAACTGCATCACTAGGTGATAGTTATAGTGACCGGGTGTGCCTAAAACATGCTCTAATTACAAAATCCTGCACTTTATACAAAAATTCAGCATTTAACTTAACTAGTAAAGTGCAAAAACATGGGAAAATAACACTAGACACTTTCCAAAGTGTCGGGAACTTATTGTGTCACTAAAAACACTATAAAAGACACTGTAAAAACTTATTTAGCACTTTAACGGATCAACATCCAACCGAACAACCGGACGTTACCCGGAACATAAAAATATTGTCAAAGACATTGTTTATACTTATCTGAGCTAGTTAGGGTCCCCGAACACCCTAACACCCTTTGTATTATACTACACACTTAATACCCTAATTAATACCATTGGAACTTAACTAGATCCTAACTATCCAATTGAAAACCAACTCTAACCCCCCCTCCCTTTCATGGGACGGTCACCTTAGGGTGACCCACATCTCCCTTTGTTGATTATTTTATTAATTGGTGTTAGATATTTAGGAAACATATTACATGCAGGTTAAAAGCTTGAATTGGTTTATAAATATGCACCAAAGACAATCCTTCTCTTTCATTCAACATCAACAACTAACTCAAACTCCCTCCTACTACACTCCATTCTCGGCCCACCCCTAACCACCATACAACCATCATCATTCAACCTCCTTCAAACATTCCAAGCATACACAATGGTGCTAGAGATCATACAAGCAAGCCCGATGCATTCGGAAACTCAAGGACCTCTCTAGATTTCTTTTATCCACCTTGTTTACGCCTTGTTTCTTCCCTAGCCTCGAGCTAGTAGTAAGGGCCTCTAAACATCCTCTTGATCTTGTTTAAAGTGGTTAATAAGAGATTTAACGGATAAAAATCAAGAACACTCAAGATCAAAACCAAAAGTCTTGAAAGAAAGATGAATATGATGGATAAAGAGTAACCAGTGGTGTAAATCTTATGAAACTTGTCTAGTTGTGATTATTTTATGTTGTTTGTTGCTAGTAGTGGGATGGATCATCATCTAACCATGCCAGGTCATGTTCATGGAACATGAACTAGTAATATGTTAAGTGTAAAAGTTGTAAGATGATGAACCCATCCACTCACAAAACATGAACTTGGGTAAAAGTGATTTTTCTTATGAAATAGAGTTCTAAACTAGTAGATCTAAAGATCTACAAGTGGTTTTTCGGAAAAACCAAGTAAAAGATACAAGTCTTGTTTAAAAGCCGGATCTTTCATAAACTGAAGGTATTTTAGTGACTGAACAAGTGTGTAAACACTTGTGTAACAAGAAGATTTAACAAAGAAACATTTTCGTAACTTTTGACTAGAAGTTGTAAAATTACATATTCTTTAAAAATAAAGTTTTCAAGAAAAACTAATTTTATTTTTAAAGATGGAAAGATCCACTAAACATGTTAGGAAATTACTACATATTTTTACACAACTTACAAGTTCATGAGTTTGCGATTTATACTTATTTAGACAAGTTTGATGTTTAAATGATGTACGTTGATGATTAGCAAATTGTTTGATTGGATTTTTAAAAGAAAATGATACGCTAGTAAGCGTGGCCACCTCCAGTTACAGAGGAAACTCTGGCAAAATTTTTCTAGAAATATAACACTTAGAAATATTTTTGTGACAAGTGTTTATAAATATAATTTTTGACTTGTTTTTCCAATATAAACATCGCCATGATTTTTATTACAAAATTACCAAGTGTCGGAGGTGGATTTTCGAAATGAAGCTTGTTAAATATATATATTTAGAATATATATTTCATAGTAAAACGCTTGTGTGATTATATGATTATTTTGCGAACTAGATATATTATTTTTAGGATAAAAATAATATAACTCGAGAATACTATGAAGTTACGATTCCAAAATAATACCAACGCTCTCACAAATAAATATTTAAGTTACACCGGTACTGTTTTTACCACACGAACTTTAAAATGTAACTTATGTATTTTCGGAAAATACTCTTAAATGTGTATTTTGATAAAGTATTATTTTAGGAAATTGTATGAAGTGAAATATAATATTTTTGGGAAAACATGTATATTTTGGAGACAGAATACTTTAGACAAGTGATTTAAAATATATTTTTCAAGTGGGACTTAAAATATATTTTCGCAATTATAAAGCATACATGTATTAAAAACCCCCATCCTTGGGAAGGAAACACGAATACGAATACTCAAGAAGTACTAATACAGAAATATTTTATAAACAATTATTCCAAAACTAAATACAATTATTATAACTTGGAATAATACCAAAATCGTAACTCAAAAACATACATACTAAGACAAGGCACGACCCGTTCGTCTAATAGACGTTAGACCATTGTAGGAAGTCGTGTTTGCCGCAGAGATTTGGGTTACAAGTACGAAGACGCAATACTGTGAGTTCATGGCCCCCCTTTTTTTCTTAACTGTTTTCACTTTTTATACTTCGGGGGTGGAATACATGTTACAATGATTACGGATACTTTTATACATGGTATGGTTAGCTTAAGGAGGGTTACTACTTAGATCATGTGAGTGGGTAGGCGAAAACTGAGGCCATTAATCCTCGTTGTAGGACCGAGGGACATTAGTGATAGATCTATTTGGGTGTAGCGAGCCCCACTCCTGAGTCCGATGAGTGAACTAGGTGGTGACTAAGTGCCCAACGCACAAATCCGCTAGGTTTGAGTCTTCCTGCGTCACTTCACACATATCATTGGCTTTGCAACCCAATGGTGATCTCTTTTTCCTTAATTGCTACAAACCAGGGACTTTTATACATACTTACAACATTTACAAAGGTTTATAGATACTCACTTTCACATGAACTCGCTCAACTTTATGTTGATTTTTCTAACTACATGTATTTCAGGAACTTAGTAAATGGATCTGGCGGGCGTTGGAGTTTTAAGCTGCGTTGTGAATAAAGATGTCATCAAAGTCATTAGGGCTTAGGAGACGTATCTTAATCCTGGACTGTCACGTCCCCCGACCCCACCCTTGAGCGGAATCGGGAGCCGCGAACAGCCAAGTCGTACCGGTGGTTATTTAGAAAAACATTGCAGCGGAAATTTCATCAGAATCGTGAGTTAGAAAAAATATCAGAGTTTAGAAACACCGGATTTTTATTTATTAAATAGATGGGGATAAACCCATGTTTTACAAAGGTAACTTTTAATATGGAATAAACTTGATTACATAAAATGATAATTCTTAATTTAATTGATAAAATGAGCCACTTCTATAAGTCTTTTTGGTGCCGTATCCAGCTCTTACTCCAATCTACTTGTAATTACCTGAAACGCGTTTTAAAAAGGTTTTGTCAGCGGGAAATACTGCGTGAGTTCATTCAGGTTTTATAAAATGACCCTTAGTTATAAATTACAGCATAAGAGATAAGAGCGATTACAATGGCAGTATCTTATTTTTATCTGGCGCCGGTGTCACTTCCTGGTGACAATGGTCATGCCACTATTGGGTCCTTTCACCCAAGTAGTGACGATTATCACTGTTAGGACTTATTTGCCTAACCTGTGTTAGGGCTTATTAACCTAACCGTGAGAATTTAGTAATGTGCACAATACCCCACTAGCCAGTGATTCAAGATAACCACGACTTAATCCCTGTAATTATAACTTTTGAAAATAATTTGAGGTATTGTAAAACAGTTGATAAAAAGAGAATGACTCACAGTATAAGCATGCAATATTGATTTAACAAGCTTCTTGATTCTACTCCTTCTGATAATTAAGCATATACTTTATTATTTTGGATCTTCTGATGATTAAGCATCCATTTTGATTGTAAGCGTATAGTTGGGAGTATTCTGATGGTTAAACATATAGTTTAACAGAATGGAATACGTATTTGTGTAAAACCATATCAAACCTAACGATGATCACGAGATTCGAACCTTAACGAATTTCACAAAGTATAGTCTTATTCAGACAGTACTTTGGTATCCAATTAATGAACTCACAAAGTATAGTACTTTGGATTCCGTTTAACGAAATTCACAAAGTACAACACTTTGGCATTCGTTAGATGGTTCCTGAATCGATCGGACAGAACGTCGCTTTGGTGATTATTGGTTAGAACGCCAACGTATAGAGAGAAGAATAGAAGAAATGAATAAAGGAAAATGAATCCTAAGCTTCCTATTTATAGATAAATTTATTTCTTAGCTAGGAAGTTTCCTTAACCATTAAGTTTCCTTAACTATTAAGTTTTCTTAACTATTAAGTTTCCTTAATCATTAAGTTTCCTTAACCATTAAGGTTACTTATCCATTTAACTAAATAACTTACTTAGCTGTTTAATTAATCTTGCTTAACTTAATTAATCTTGATTAACTTAATTAATCTTGATTAACTGATTAGTTAATCATACTTAACTTAATTAACAGATTAATTAATCTACTCAGCTAACTTAACTGCTAAGTTTATTTAACTATTAAGTTTACTTAGCTATTAAGCTTCCTGCTTACGAGTTCTAATTTCTAGATACAATGTAACTCGTATTAGTGTATTAACTCAATTCAACTTTAACGACAATCACGAGATAGAGACCCTCACAATGAATGATAAAGTGCGATACTTAAACATCCATCGAATTCACGACGAATTACAAAGTATAGCCCTAATTTGGGCAGCACTTAAACTTCCATTGGATAGTTTGAATCGATCGGATAGGGTATCGTACCAGTGATTTAGAGTTATTACCCTAATAACGAGCAGAGTTTCGGGGTTTTAGGGGTTTTAGTATTAGAACGACGGAACAAGGGGGAAAGAAGTATCGATTTTTGATCGAAACTGGGGCACTGAATTCATCCCACTGCTGCCTGTTATATACCCCAAAATGGCACCCCCCGCGAGTCGCGGAAGACACCGGGGTAACCCTCCGCGTATTGCGGCGAGAGTCAGCTCAGCCTAGGTCTGCCACGTGTCCAGTATAGGCTTGACACGTGGCGCCTCGTCGTGACACGTGTCCTTGGCCGCTTTTTCGTCCAATCATGCGTTTTCCTCGATTTTCGTGCCGATACTTATCGCGTATAATCGGGTCTTGATCCTAAATGATGCGTTTTATAATTGCGAGTCTAATATGACTATTTTCATGCGATTTGGTTCATTGGACTCCAAGATTCCTTACCTGTTAAATTTTCTAGATTGAATCTACAAGTTTCATCGCGAGCACATCTGGTTTTGATCACATGTTGTCGTTGGGAGTATTTTTGAGGGTTGTTACATTCTCCCCACCTTGTTTTAAATCTCGTCCTTGAGATTTAGACTATGATATCTTCTTGGGTTTACGTCACTTCTTTTAATTAGTAAAAACAATATATAATAGTGTCTCGGATGGAATTAAAAGATAAATAAAATACTATAGGATAATTGGAATTTAATGATTTCAAAACTTCAGTTTCAGGAATTGATTTTAACCAAATGAGAAATAATACCATCAACAAGTTTGACTAAGTTTCATGAATCAACAGATATTTGATAGGTATGAAATTTGAAATAAAATGACTTGTAGAAACGATAGGATTCAATGTCAGAAAAGAACTTATTTTGATCAACTGAGGGAGATTCTGAATTGATAAATCTCCATTTGTGAAATGGAAGGATGAAGAATGATTTGTCAATGATCAACCCAAAAATCAATATCGTTTACTTAAATGACAAGGATACACTGGACAATACGATAGAATTTAGTGTATCATGGTCTGAACACATAACTGTATCAAGATTATTATAATGACGAATCAAACGAATGACGTATGAATAGGGTTTATTACTAGCACAGGCTACAAATTTATACGGACACTGCAAAGTGTTGTAATGATTGGAAGAATTCAATAGTCATGGTGACCGAATAAATTTACCATTTTCGAAATTAATTGAGAGTTTTATGGAAGCGAATCTAGATATTTCAAAAGATGAGATATTCAAATGAATGAGATGAAATGATTTAGTTTCCAAGGTGATTAGGTTCAATTCGAAAAGATATATGATCAATAAATGTGAATATTTACAAGTTGTAAATGACTTTAAAAATAATAGAAGTCATTGTGAAAGAGAACTTACTTTGATTGTCAACTGACTCAGAATCAACAAGCTCGAATGAAATAGAAATACGAAAAATGATTTGTCAACTAGAAAAAAAAATCAATGAGTTGACATTTATTGAATTACAATGATACACCGGAATATAATAGAGTTTAGTGTATCTTTGTCTTAACACATAGTTGTATTAAGACCACTTTCAAGGATGAGTCAAGCGAAAGGTATATATAGATTAGCTCAAGCTACAAGTCCATACCGACGCCACAAGGTGTCGTAATGATTGAAATGATTCAATAATTGCGGTGACTGAACAATTTCACCGTTTTTGTAATCAACTAAAAGCTTTAATGAAGTAAAATTTTAGATATTCATTTCGAAATAGGATTTTCATTTGAGGAAGATAAGACCAAATGAATATCATAGAATTTTCGATCAATGATGAAAGAAACCGGAATATGATATGAATTTGTGTACTCTTATCTTAACACATAATTGTATTAAGACTGTTTAAGATAATGAATCAACAGGAAATAAATAAATAAATCCGTACATCAGGTAAGAAAAGGAGATTAACTCAAGCCATAAATTTATTGCGATACCACAAGGTGTCGTAGTAATCGAAATAATAGTAGTGACTGAATGAGTTCATGAAATCAATTGAAAGTTCAACGAAGCAAATCCGAATGTTTGATTCAAAGAATCTAGTAGGATTTTCGATTGAAAATGAAACAACTGAATAATGTTTTTCAATCAAAGATGATAAAGCAATAAAGATTACGAAACGCTCGATTGATGATGTAAGAATCATTAAGAGATACACTGAAATGTGATATGAATTTGTTTATCATTATCTTAGCACACGATTGTGTTAAGATTGCTTTTTATAGGACAAACCAACAAAGCGGATTCAGTACAAATTAAATCCGTATATTATGTGTGCAAACGAAAAGTATAATTAGTTCCGCATGAAACGACTGATAATAATTCAACACAAGTTGCAAGTTCATACCAACACCACAAGGTGTCTTAGTGATTGAAACAAGGCAAAAATAGAAGTAATCAAACAAGTATCACCGTGTTTTGAAATTAAGCGAAGGGTTCACAAAGTAAATCTGAATATTTGTTTCAAATAATTTTCATTGGATCTACAACTGAAAATGGAAGGAATAAACAGTATTTTTGAGCGAAGAGGAAAGGTAATGAATATCACGAAATGTTCGCTCGATGGTGAAAGAACCGTTAAGAGATACACCGGAATATTTAACACGAACTGGGGTACCGTTATCTTAACACACAATTGCATTAAGATTGATAATACATAGATCGAACAAGCGTATTTAATATCAATACATAATAAATAATTAAATAATTAAATCCGAGCATGGTGTGAGCAACGAGATTAGCGCAAGCTTCAAATTTGTGAAAACGTCACCACAAGGTGATCGTAATTAAAGAAACAATTTAACGAAGTCGAATACCAAACAAGCCTGTTAGGGTTCAAGATAAATGAAGTGCTTGTTGGGACTATTTTGAATCTGATAGCTACAATCCATCATATGGAACCTTGAATTGAATACGTACTGCAAGCAAGTTCAAATAGTTGAACTTGGTTTAAACAAAACGAGTCCAAGAAGTTCTGACATGGTATTGCAAAAACCACGTATACCATTCAAAAGAAAATCGAGTTTTTCAGGAAATTCATTGATTCAATATCAAAGAATTATTGTTTTGCAAAAATGCGGTTTACAATGCAAAGATCAAGTATAGCGAAACGAGATTTGAACTTTTGATAAAACAACAAATTGGAATGAAGCCCTCCTAGGGTCTTCATAACTCAAATGAACCACATGCACAACAAACAGTGCATGTGTAACGCGTGGATTTACCAAAAATGAAATAGATCAATATTCACTGCTTATGAAAGAAATCCTCATGGTATGATGATCATTAAGGAAAATAGAAACGCGAAAGTCAACTTATTATACGCAGAACTCAGAATTTTAATGAAAGAAATATAAGAACTTTATCTGGAATTTCGTGTGATAACCGTTGTTAAGTGATGTTATCATGGAATGTCGACTAAAATGAAATAGAGGGAGTTGCAAAGGTATGTGACTCCTTTTTAGTGATAGTAATTATGACTCTGATTAGACTGTGCACCGATGGTTGTGAAATCTTGTCCTAACGTACCTCAGCGATATTCAGATCGTTTGTAGGATCATGTGGCAGCGTACTGCTTTTTGATTAGTAGTTCTTCCACTGACAGAATTAGTATTGGTGTCGTCGAGCCCAATCATATTTTCCAAAGGTGTTGCCTTGAAAGTCGTGTGTGATATACTTCGACGTCTGTGATCGTATAATTTTAAGTTTCACGTGTTTTCTTGTGCATTAGCACAACTTTACATGCTTTTTATTTGTGTTCATAATTTATGGCGTTAATAATTTATGGTAACGCATTGGTAATTCTTATATTTTTTATGGTGTCCCAACTTAATGGGTTTCCATTGTTATTATTGTCGCTCGAGTTACGAGGCAGATGATCAAACGAAATAATGTTTGATATCAGAATTATAGATATATGCAAGAGATTCCTGATAAAGAAATCTAGATTTATTATTGACACATATGCGTGTGCTTTATTTCAAATTGTCAATCCTTATGGTTTTTGGATTTCCTAATAGATATACATATCTATATAATCATATATTTCACATGCTATAATATACATATCCTCCATAAGGTCAATGTAATTAACAAGTTCTTATTTCCAAAAAAACAAATCAGATATCAGGTCTTGATGATACTATTTAGGGAAATCTTGTCACTCGTTTGACATTTTATATACCCCATCTTACCCGGTTCTCGCCGGAGAGGTAACTTCGTTATATCCGGACAAGCTGGAGAGTCTGCTACACCATACCCAGTCTTGCCGGAGAAAATTTTAGATTTTCCCATAAATAGATCTTTCTTAAATCGTGATTCGGAAAGTGCATTATGACTTTCAACAAAGAATCAGGAAATTAGTATTTACTTGATAGATCATATTTTAGAACAAAATAAGAAATAACAGTGGTCAAGTGTTATTGCTTATTTATTATACTTGCAATATTCTAGTTATTATTCTTACGGCATACAAAAATCTATCATACTTTATTTACACAAGTATTTAGCTTAGCTTATACTAATGCATCTTTTCTTAAGTTCAAGTCTAAATGTTATCATGTGTGCTACCAGTTAATAGCAACTTCCTAACTCTTTTATTTAAGCTTAGGTATTATTATCACAACACCTATTGGCTTAAATCAGTGGCACTGATACCACCTTCTGTCACGTCCCCCGACCCCACCCTGGAGCGGAATCGGGAGCCGCGAACAGCCAAGTGGTACCGGTGGTTATTTAGAAAAACATTGCAGCGGAAATTTCATCAGAACCGTGAGTTAGAAAAAATATCAGAGTTTAGAACACCAGATTTTTATTTATTAAATAGATGGGGATAAACCCATGTTTTACAAAGGTAACTTTTAATATGGAATAAACTTGATTACATAAAATGATAATTCTTAATTTAATTTAATTGATAAAATGAGCCATTTCTGTAAGTCTTTTTGGTGTCGTATCCAGCTCTTACTCCAATCTACTTGTAATTACCTGAAACGCGTTTTAAAAAGGTTTTGTCAGCAGGAAATACTGCGTGAGTTCATTCAGGTTTTATAAAATGACCCTTAGTTATAAATTACAACATAAGAGCGATTACAATGGCAGTATCTTATTTTTATCTGGCGCCGGTGTCACTTCCTGGTGACAATGGTCATGCCACTATTGGGTCCTTTCACCCAAGTAGTGACGATTATCACTGTTAGGACTTATTTGCCTAACCTGTGTTAGGGCTTATTAACCTAACCGTGAGAATTTAGTAATGTGCACAATACCCCACTAGCCAGTGATTCAAGATAACCACGACTTAATCCCTGTAATTATAACTTTTGAAAATAATTTGAGGTATTGTAAAACAGTTGATAAAAAGAGAATGACTCATAGTATAAGCATGCAGTATTGATTTAACAAGCTTCTTGATTCTACTCCTTCTGATAATTAAGCATATACTTTATTATTTTGGATCTTCTGATGATTAAGCATCCATTTTGATTGTAAGCGTATAGTTGGGAGTATTCTGATGGTTAAACATATAGTTTAACAGAATGGAATACGTATTTGTGTAAAACCATATCAAACCTAACGATGATCACGAGATTCGAACCTTAACGAATTTCACAAAGTATAGTCTTATTCAGACAGTACTTTGGTATCCAATTAATGAACTCACAAAGTATAGTACTTTGGATTCCGTTTAACGAAATTCACAAAGTACAACACTTTGGCATTCGTTAGATGGTTCCTGAATCGATCGGACAGAACGTCGCTTTGGTGATTATTGGTTAGAACACCAACGTATAGAGAGAAGAATAGAAGAAATGAACAAAGGAAAATGAATCCTAAGCTTCCTATTTACAGATAAATTTATTTCTTAGCTAGGAAGTTTCCTTAACCATTAAGTTTCCTTAACTATTAAGTTTCCTTAACTATTAAGTTTTCTTAACTATTAAGTTTCCTTAACCATTAAGGTTACTTATCCATTTAACTAAATAACTTACTTAGCTGTTTAATTAATCTTGCTTAACTTAATTAATCTTGATTAACTTATTTAATCTTGATTAACTTAATTAATCTTGATTAACAGATTAATTAATCATACTTAACTTAATTAACAGATTAATTAATCTACTCAGCTAACTTAGCTAACTTAACTGCTAAGTTTATTTAACTATTAAGTTTACTTAGCTATTAAGCTTCCTGCTTACGAGTTCTAATTTCTAGATATAATGGAACTCGTATTAGTGTATTAACTCAATTCAACTTTAACGACAATCACGAGATAGAAACCCTCACAATGAATGACAAAGTGCGATACTTAAACATCCATCGAATTCACGACGAATTACAAAGTATAGCCCTAATTTGGGCAGCACTTAAACTTCCATTGGATAGTTTAAATCGATCGGATAGGGTATCGTACCAGTGATTTAGAGTTATTACCCTAATAACGAGCAGAGTTTCGGGGTTTTAGGGGTTTTAGTATTAGAACGACGGAACAAGGGGGAAAGAAGTATCGATTTTCGATCGAAACTGGTGCACTGAATTCATCCCACTGCTGCCTGTTATATACCCAAAATGGCACCCCCCGCGAGTCGCGGAAGACACCGGGGTAACCCTCCACGTATCGCGGCGAGAGTCAGCTCAGCCTAGGTCTGCCACGTGTCCAGTATAGGCTTGACACGTGGCGCCTCGTCGTGACACGTGTCCTTGGCCGCTTTTTCGTCCAATCATGCATTTTCCTCGATTTTCGTGCCGATACTTATCGCGTATATTCGGGTCTTGATCCTAAATGATGCGTTTTATAATTGCGAGTCTAATATGACTATTTTCATGCGATTTGGTTCATTGGACTCCAAGATTCCTTACCTGTTAAATTTTCCAGATTGAATCTACAAGTTTCATCGCGAGCACATCTGGTTTTGATCACATGTTGTCGTTGGGAGTATTTTTGAGGGTTGTTACATGGACGAGATACGTGGTCCTAAACTCGGGTTTGTTTTAAAATCTTTTGTTGAGTCTTTTTGAACTCCTTAAAAACACGTTATGGTTTGTAACTTGAACTTGGTATCGACATTTTAAAGAAATTATGTTGTATTACTTTTAATCTAAATTAATGGATGTACATCTACTGGTTTTATCATAAAGTATTGTTATGAACGTATGCAATGGTATTAAGAAGTCACACCAATAATCACGCTTCCGCAAAAGTCAGGGTGTGACAGGAATACGGTTCACCCCATAGACTACCGCTAATATGGTTTACTCATTGGAGTATACTGCCTTTTTATTCACCGCAGTTGACATAGGAGTTTATAAATGCGTGTGTGTTTCTTTTTCCGTATCAAAGTATAACATACTAATACACTTATTCATGGAAGAACAATGGGGAAAAAACCCCGGGTTGAATGGTGTTTGGCACAAACGGTGAGTGTTCGGTTTGTGGGGGCGAGTCGATTGACACGAAATTTTGCGTGAGGCATGGGGGCCCTCTTATGAAAAATGAGGTTCTAAAAGGGAGTTGCGGTCACACACCCGAACTCGTTTGATGCGGCATGCAAAGGTTGGAATACGGTTCACCTCATAGAACGCCGTTGTTCTACCTTTTTATTCACCGTCGTTGACATAGGAGTTTATAAATGCGTGAGGCATGGGGGCCCTCCTATGGAAAATGAAGTTCTAAGAGGGAGTTGCGACCACACACCCGAACTCGTAGATAAGACCTAAGGTGGGATCCTTGCCTGGGGTATGAGATCTTTTCCGTATCAAAGTATAACATATTAATTCACTTATTCGTGGAAGAAAAATGGGGGAAAAAACCCCGGGTTAAATGGTGTTTGGCATAAACGGCGAGTGTTCGGTTTGTGGGGGCGAGTCGATTGACACGAAATTTTGCGTGAGGCATGGGGGCCTGCGTATGAAAAATGAAGTTCTAAAAGGGAGTTGCGGCCACACACCCGAACTCTTTTGATGCGGCTTGCATAGGTTGGAATACAGTTCACCCCATAGACCACCGTTGTTGTACCTTGTTATACACCGCCGTTGACATAGGAGTTTATAAATGCATGTGTGTTTCTTTTTCCGTATCAAAGTATAACATATTAATACATTCCACACACCCGAACCCGTTTGATGCGGGTTACATAGGTTGGAATACGATTTACACCATAGGCCACCGCTAATACGGTTTACTCATTGGAGTATACTGCCTTTTTATTCACCGCAGTTGACATAGGAGTTTATAAATGCGTATGTGTTTCTTTTTCCGTATCAAAGTATAACATACTAATACACTTATTCGTGGAAGAAAAATGGGGAAAAAAACCCGGGTTAAACGGTGTTTGGCACAAACGGTGAGTGTTCGGTTTGAGGGGGCGAGTCGATTGACACGAAATTTTGCGTTAGGAATGGGGGCCCTCGTATGAAAAATGAAGTTCTAAAAGGGAGTTGCGGCCACACACCCGAACTCGTTTGATGCGGCTTGCAAAGGTTGGAATACGGTTCACCTCATAGAACACCGTTGTTCTACCTTTTTATTCTCCGCCGTTGACATAGGAGTTTATAAATGCGTGAGGCATGGGGGCTCTCGTATGAAAAATGAAGTTCTAAGAGGGAGTTGCGGCCACACACTCGAACTCGTTTGATGCGGCCTGCATAGGTTGGAATACGGTTCACCCCATAGACCACCGTTGTTCTATTATTTTATTCACCTCCGTTGACATAGGAGTTTATAAATGCGTGTATGTTTTTGTTTTTCCGTATCAAAGTATAACATGTAAATACACTTATTCTAAGAGGGAGTTGCGGCCACACCCCCGAACTCGTTTGATGCGGCTTACATAGGTTGGAATATGGGTCACCAATAGACCACCGTTGTTCTAACTTTTTATTCACCGCCGTTGACAGAGGAGTTTATAAATGCGTGTGTGTTTCTTTTTTTTGTATCAAAGTATAACATATTAATACATTCCACACACCCAAACCCGTTTGAAGCGGGTTGCATAGGTTGGAATACGGTTCACCCCATAGACCACCGTTAATACGGTTTACTCATTGGAGTATACTGCCTTTTTATTCACCGCTGTTGACATAGGAGTTTATAAATGCGTGTGTGTTTCTTTTTCCCTATCAAAGTATAACATACTAATACACTTATTTGTGGAAGAAAATTGGGAAAAAAACCCTAGGTTGAACGGTGTTTGGCACAAACGGTGAGTGTTCGGTTTGTGGGGGCGAGTCGATTGACACAAAATTTTGCGTGAGGAATGGGGGCCGTTGTATGAAAAAGAAGTTCTAAAAGGGAGTTGCAGCCACACACCTGAACTCGTTTGATGCTGCTTGCAAAAGTTGGAATACGGTTCACCTCATAGAACACCATTGTTCTACCTTTTTATTCACCGCAGTTGACATAGGAGTTTATAAATGCGTATGTGTTTCTTTTTCCGTATCAAATACTAATACACTTATTCGTGGAATAAAAATGGGAAAAAAACCCCGGGTTGAACGGTGTTCGGAATAAACGGTGAATGTTCGGTTTGTGGGGGCGAGTCGATCGACACGAAATTTTGCATGAGGCATGGGGGCCCTCGTATGAAAAATAAAGTTCTAAAAGGGAGTTGCGTCCAGACACCCGAACTCGTTTGATGCGGCTTGCATAGGTTAGAATACGGTTCACCCCATAGACCACCATTGTTCTACCTTGTTATACACCGCCGTTGACATAAGAGTTTATGAATGCATGGGTGTTTATATTTCCGTATCGAAGTATAACATATTAATACATTTAACACACCCGAACCCGTTTGATGCGGGTTGCATAGGTTGGAATATGGTTTACCCATTATACCACCGCTAATACGGTTTACTCATTGGAGTATACTGCCTTTTTATTCACCGCAGTTGACATAGGAGTTTATAAATGCGTGTGTGTTTCCTTTTCCGTATGAAAGTATAACATACTAATACACTTATTCGTGGAAGAAAAATGGGTAAAAAAACCCAGGGTTGAACGGTGTTTGGCTCAAACGGTGAGTGTTCGGTTTGTGGGGGCGAGTCGATTGACACGAAATTTTGCGTGAGGAATGGGGCCCTCGTATGAAAAATGAAGTTCTAAAAGGGAGTTGCGGCCACACACCCGAACTCGTTTGATGCGGCTTGCAAAGGTTGGAATACGGTTCACCTCATAGAACACCGTTGTTCTACCTTTTTATTCTCCGTCGTTGTCATAGGAGTTTATAAATGCGTGAGGCATGGGGGCCCTCGTATGAAAAATGAAGTTCTAAGAGGGAGTTGCGGCCACACACCCGAACTCGTTTGATGCGGCCTGCATAGGTTGGAATACGGTTCACCTCATAGACCAACGTTCTTCTATTATTTTATTCACCTCCATTGACATAGGAGTTTATAAATGCGTGTGTGTTTTGGTTTTTCCGTATCAAAGTATAACATGTAAATACAGTTATTCTAAGAGGGAGTTGCGGCCACACACCCGAACTCGTTTGATGCGGCCTGCATAGGTTGAAATACGGTTCACCCAATAGACCACCGTTGTTCTACCTTTTTATTCACCTCCGATGACATAGGAGTTTATAAATGCGTCTGTGTTTCTTTTTCCGAATCGAAGTATAACATATAAATAGACTTATTCTAAGAGGGAGTTGCAGCCACACACCCGAACTCGTTTGATGCGGCTTGCATAGGTTGGAATATGGGTCACCCAATAGACCACCGTTGTTCTAACTTTTTACTCACCGCCGTTGACAGAGGAGTTTATAAATGCGTGTGTGTTTCTTTTTTCGTATCAAAGTATAACATATTAATACATTCCACACACCCGAACCCGTTTGAAGCGGGTTGCATAGTTTGGAATACGGTTCACCCCATAGACCACCGCTAATACGGTTTACTCAATGGAGTATCCTGCCTTTTTATTCACCGCTGTTGACATAGGAGTTTATAAATGCGTGTGTGTTTCTTTTTCCGTATCAAAGTAAAACATACTAATACACTTATTCGTGGAAGAAAAATGGGGAAAAAAACCCCGGGTTGAACGGTGTTTGGCACAAACGGTGAGTGTTCGGTTTGTGGGGGCGAGTCGATTGACACGAAATTTTGCGTGAGGAACGCGGGCCCTTGTATGAAAAATGAAGTTCTAAAAGGGAGTTGTGGCTACACACCCGAACTCGTTTGATGCTGCTTGCAACGGTTGGAATACGGTTCACCTCATAGAACACCATTGTTCTACCTTTTTATTCACCGCCGTTGACATAGGAGTTTATAAATGCGTCAGGCATGGGGGCCCTCGTATGAAAAATGAAGTTCTAAAAGGGAGTTGTGGCCACACACCCGAACTCGTTTGATGTGGCCTGCATAGGTTGGAATACGGTTCACCCCATAGACCACCGTTGTTCTATTATTTTATACACCTCTGTTGACATAGGAGTTTATAAATGCGTGTGTGTTTCTTTTTCCGTATCAAAGTATAACATATAAATACACTTATTCTATGAGGGAGTTGCGGCCACACACCCAAACTCGTTTGATGCGGCCTGCATTGGTTGGAATATGGTTCACCCAATAGACCACCGTTGTTCTACCTTTTTATTCACCTCCGTTGACATAGGAGTTTATAAATGCGTGTGTGTTTCTTTTTCCGTATAAAGTATAACATATAAATACACTTATCCTCAGAGGGAGTTGCGGCCACACACCTAAACTCGTTTGATGCGGCTTGCATAGGTTGGAATATGGTTCACCCAATAGATCACCGTTGTTTTACATTTTTATTCACCGCCGTTGACATAGGGGTTTATAAATGCGTGTGTGTTTCTTTTTCCGTATCAAAGTATAACATATTAATACATTCCACACACCCGAACCCGATTGATGCGGGTTGCATAGGTTGGAATACGGTTCACCCCATAGACCACCGCTAATACGGTTTACTCATTGAGTGTCATTGTCTACGGTTCACCCCAGAGACTACCGAACCCGTTTTATTCACCTTAGATAAAACCTAAGGTGGGATCCTTGCCTAGAGTTTACGGGCCCTCGTATAAAAAATGAAGTTCTATAAGAGAGTTGCGGCCACACACCCCGAACTCGTTTGATGCGGATTGCAAAGGTCGGAATACGGTTCACCCCATAGACCGCCGTTGTTCTATTATTTTATTCACCGTCGTTGACCTAGGAGTTTATAAATGCGTGTGTGTTTCTTTTTCCATATCAAAGTATAACATATTAATACACTTATTCGTGGAAGAAACATAGGAAAAAAGACCCCGGGTTGAACGGTGTTCGGCATAAACGGTGAGTGTTCGGTTTGTGGGGGCGAGTCAATTGACACGAAATTTTGCATGAGGCATGGCGGCCCTCGTATGAAAAATATAGTTCTAAAAGGGAGTTGCGTCCACACACCCGAACTCGTTTGATGCGGCTTGCATAGGTTGGAATACGGTTCACCCCATAGACCACCGTTGTTCTATCTTGTTATTCACCGTCGTTGACATAGGAGTTTATAAATGCGTGTGTGTTTATTTTTCCATATCGAAGTATAACATATTAATACATTTAACACACCCGAACCCGTTTGATGCGGGTTGCATAGGTTGGAATACGGTTCACCTATTAGACCACCGCTAATACGGTTTACTCATTGGAGTATACTGCCTTTTTATTCACCGCAATTGAAATAGGAGTTTATAAATGCGTGTTTGTTTCTTTTTCCGTATGAATGTATAACATACTAATACAATTATTCGTGCTTTTCAATTGGGAGAGATGGCTGAGTGGCCGAAAGCGGCGGATTGCTAATCCGTTGTACGAGTTATTCGTACCGAGGGTTCGAATCCCAGGGTTGAACGGTGTTTGGCACAAACGGTGAGTGTGCGGTTTGTGGTGGCGAGTCGATTGTCACGAAATTTTGCGTGAGGAATGGGGGCCCTCGTATGAAAAATGAAGTTCTAAAAGGGAGTTGCGGCCATACACCCGAACTCGTTTGATGCGGCTTGCATAGGTTGGAATACGGTTCACCCCATAGACCAGGGTGGACACCGTTGTTCTACATTTTTATTTACCGCCGTTGACATAGGAGCTTATAAATGCGTGAGTCATGGAGGCCCTCGTATGAAAAATGAAGTTCTATGAGGGAGTTGCGGCCACACACCCGAACTCGTTTGATGCGGCTTGCATAGGTTGGAAAACGGTTCACCCCATAGACCACCGTTGTTCTACATTTTTATTCACCGCCGTTGACATAGGAGTTTATAAATGCGTGTGTTTTTCTTTTTCCGTATCAAAGTATAACATATTAATACATTCCACACACCCGAACCCGTTTGATGCGGGTTGCATAGGTTGGAATATGGTTCACCCCATAGACCACCGCTAATACGGTTTACTCATTGGAGTATACTGCCTTTTTACTCACCGCAATTGACATAGCAGTTTATAACTGCGTGTGTGTTTCTTTTTTCGTATCAAAGTATAACATACTAATACACTTATTCGTGGAAGAAAAATGGGGAAAAATAACCCCGGGTTGAATGGTGTTTGGGACAAACGGTGAGTGTTCGGTTTGTGGGGGCGAGTCGATTGACACGAAATTTTGCGTGAGGCATGGGGGCCCTCTTATGAAAAATGAAGTTCTAAAAGGGAGTTGCGGCCACACACCCGAACTCGTTTGATGCGGCTTGCAAAGGTTGGAATACGGTTCACCTCATAGAACACTTTTATTCAACCTTTTTATTCACCATCGTTAACATAGGAGTTTATAAATGCCTGTGGCATGGGGGCCCTTGTATGAAAAATGAAGTTCTAAGAGGGAGTTGCGGCCACACACCCGAACTCGTTTGATGCGGCCTGCATAGGTAGGAATACGGTTCACCCCATAGACCACCGTTGTTCTATTATTTTATTCACCTCCGTTGACATAGGAGTTTATAAATGCGTTTGTGTTTTTTTTCCGTATCAAAGTATAACATTTAAATACACTTATTCTAAGAGGGAGTTGCGGCCACACACCCGAACTCGTTTGATGTGGCTTTCATAGGTTGGAATATGGTTCACCCAATAGACCACCGTTGTTCTACCTTTTTATTCACCGCCGTTGACATAGGAGTTTATAAATGCGTGTGTGTTTCTTTTTCCGTACCAAAGTATAACATATTAATACATTCCACACACCCGAACCTGTTTGATGCGGGTTGCATAGGTTGGAATACGGTTCACCCCATGGACCACCGCTAATACGGTTTACTCATTGGAGTATACTGCCTTTTTATTCACCGCAGTTGACATAGGAGTTTATAAATGCGTGTGTGTTTCTTTTTGCATATCAAAGTATAACATATTAATACACTTATTCGTGGAAGAAAAATGGGAAAAAAAACCAGGTTGAACGGTGTTTGGCATAAACGGTGAGTGTTCGGTTTGTGGGGGCGAGTCGATTGACACGAAATTTTGCGTGAGGCACGGGGGCCCTCCTATGAAAAATGAAGTTCAAAAAGGGAGTTGCGGCCACACACCCGAATTCGTTTGATGCGGCTTGCATAGGTTGGAATACGGTTCACCCCATAGACAACCGTTGTTCTACATTGTTATTCACCGCCGTTGACATAGGAATTTATAAATGTGTGTGTGTTTCTTTTTCCGTATCAAAGTATAACATATAAATACACTTATTCTAAGAGGGAGTTGCGGCCACACACCCGAACTCGTTTGATGCGGCTTGCATAGGTTGGAATATGGTTCACCTAATAGACCACCGTTGTTCTACCTCTTTTGTCACGACCCCCGACCCCACCCTGGATGGAATCTGGCGCCGCGAACAGCCAAGCGGTACCGGTGGTAATTTTTGAATAACATTGCAGCGGAAATTTTATCAAGACCGTGAGTTAGGAAAAATATCAGAGTTTAGAAACACCGGATTTTTATATATTAAATAGATGGGAATAAACCCATTTTTACAAAGGTAGCTTTTAATATAAACTTGATTACATAAAAGGAAAATATTTAATTTAGTTGATAAAAATGAGCTACTTCTGTAAGTCTTTTGGTGCCGTATCCATCTCTTATTCTGATCTACTGGAATTACCTGAAACGCGTTTTAAAAAGTTTTGTCAGCAGGAAATACTGAGTGAGTTCATTCAGGTTTTATAAAATGACCCTTAGTTATAAATTACAGCATAAGAGCGATTACAATGCCATTTATCTTATTTTTATATGGCGCCGGTGTCACTTCCTGGTGACAATGGTCATGCCACTATTGGGTCCTTTCACCCAAGTAGTGACGATTATCACTGTTAGGACTTATATGCCTAACCTGTGTTAGGGCTTATTAACCTAACCGTGAGAAATTAGTAATGTGCACAATACCCCACTAGCCAGTGATTCGAGATAACCACGACTTAATCCCTGTAATTATAACTTTTGAAAATAGTTGGAGTATTGTAAAACATGATTGATAAAAAGAGAATGACTCACAGTATAAGCATGCAGTATTGATTTAACAAGCTTCTTGATTCTATTCCTTCTGATAATTAAGCATATACTTTATTATTTTGGATCTTCTGATGATTAAGCATCCATTTTGATTGTAAGCGTATAGTTGGGAGTATTCTGATGGTTAAACATATAGTTTAACAGAATGGAATACGTATTTGTGTAAAACCATATCAAACCTAACGATGATCACGAGATTCGAACCTTAACGAATTTCACAAAGTATAGTCTTATTCAGACAGTACTTTGGTATCCATTTAATGAACTCACAAGATATAATACTTTGGATTCCGTTTAACGAAATTCACAAAGTACAACACTTTGGCATTCGTTAGATGGTTCTTGAATCGATCGGACCGAACATCGCTTTGGTGATTATTAGTTAGAACACCAACGTATAGAGAGAAGAATAGAAGAAATAAACAAAGGAAAATGAATCCTAAGCTTCCTATTTATAGGTAAGGTAGATTCATTACTTAGCTAGGAAGTTTCCTTAACCATTAAGTTTCCTTAACCATTAAGTTTCCTTAACTATTAAGTTTCCTTAACTATTAAGTTTACTTATCCATTTAACTAATAACTTACTTAGCTGTTTAATTAATCTTACTTAGCTTAATTAATCCTGCTTAGCTTAATTGTTCTTGCTTAGCTTAATTAATCTCTCTTAGCTTAATTAATCTTGCTTAGCTTAAGTAATCTTAATTAACCTTTCTTAACTTAATTAATTAATTAACTAATTAATTTATCTTAACTCTTATAATTTGCTTTAACTTGTTTAGCAGATTAATTAATCTACTCAACTAGCTTAACTGCTAAGTTTCCTTAACAACTAAGTTTACTTAGCTATTAAGTATTGTAGCGATTCTCTGCTTACGAGTTCTAGTTTCTAGATATGAGGGAACTCGTATTAGTGTATTAACTAAATTCAACTTTAACGATAATCATGAGATAAATACCCTCACAACGTATGACAAAGTGCGATACTTAAACATTCATCGAATTCACGACGAATGACAAAGTATAACCCGAGTTTGAGCAGCACTTAAACATCCATCGGATAGTCTTATTCGATCGGATAAAGTATCGTACCAGTGATTTAGAGTTATTACCCTAATAACGAGCAGAGTTTTGGGGTTTTAGGGGTTTTGTTGAAAGAAACAGAGATACAAGAAGTAGGACGTCGTTTTGAACGAGCAAACTGAGCGATTTGAACTGATCCCAAACCCCTGGCTTTATAGCCAATTTTGTTGCCTCCCGCGTGTCGCGCACGGGTCGGCCTCCCCTGTCGCGTGTCGCGGGGAGGGTCGACCTGGCTTCGGTTGCCACGTGTCCCACGTAGGTCTGACACGTGCGCAGTGTCGTGACGCGTGTCCTTGGCCGCCCTTCTCATCCAATTGTGCGTTTTTCCTTGATTTCCGTGCCGATACTTATCATGTATGCTTGGTCTTGATTCCAATCAATTTGGTTTTTAATTGTGAATCTAATAAGACTATTTTTATCCGATTTGGTTTGTCGGACTCCAAGATTCCTTACCCGCTAAATTTTCCAGATTGAGAATACAAGTTTCATCACGTGCAGTTCGGGTTTTGATTACGGTTTGTTATCGAGACTATCTTTGAGGGTTGTTACATCATCCACACCTTGTTTTAAATCTCGTCCTCGAGATTTGGACCATGATATCTTCTTGGGTTTGCATCAAAACAATATATAATGGTGTCTAGGATGGAATCAAAAGATCAATATCATAGGATAGTTGGAATTCAATGGTTTTAAAAACTTTAGTTTCAGGAATTGATGTTAACCAAATGAGATGAAATAATACCATTAACAAGTTTGACTAAGTTTCATGAATCAAAAGATATTTGATAGGCATGAAAAAATGATTTGTAGAAATAATAGGATTCAATGTCAGAAAAGAATTTACTTTGATCAATTGAGGGAGATTCTGAATTGATAAATCTCTATTTGTGAATGAAAGTATGAAAAATGATTTGTCAATGATCAACCCAAAATCAATATCGTTTACTTAAATGGTAAGGATACATTGGACAATAGAATTTAGTGTATCATGATCTGAGTACATAATTGTACCAAGACTATTAAAATGACGAATCAAACGAATGACGTATGAATAGGGTTTATTATTAGCACAGGCTACAAATTTATACGTACATGGCAAAGTGCTGTAAGAATTCAATAATTATGGTGACCGAATAAATTCACTGTGAAATTAACTGAGAGTTTCAAGGAAGCAAATCTGGATATTTCAAAAGATGAGATGTTCGGATGAATGAGATGAAATGATATAGTTTCCAAGGTGATTAGGTTCAAGCCAAAAGATATATGATCAATAGATATTTAAAATGAAGGTGAGGGATTTTTAAAATTAATAAAATTCTTTGTCAAAAGAAAGCTTACTTTGATTGGCACCTGAGGAAGACTTAGAAATGGACAGGTTCAAAATGAAATAAAAGCATGAAAATGATTTGTCAAATATTGAATTATGATATGAGAAAATTAATGTGCTGAGATGAGTGAATTGCAAGGATACACGAAGAGATAATAGAGTTAGTGTATTATTGTGTTAATACATAATTGCATTAGGACGATTTTTAATCAAAATGTTCGATCAAAGATAGGTGATATTTTAATTTATTAAATACCTTTTTCTTTTATGTTATCATAAAGTAAAATAATAAATTAATATAGATAGTTTTAAAATATCAAAACCCGTGGTAATTTCGACAAAATAATGATATATGTTTTATAAATATTTTTATCCAAATATCCTAGAACTCATGATCATTATTTTTAAAATCAAGCATGTTTAATTATAAGATTTTATAACAAGATATTTTAAATCATAAAAGTAAAATAATAAATGTTTATTTTAATATCAAACATACTTAAATGTTGGCTTGAGTAAATAACATTTGATATTTTAATATATTAAAATACATATATTATAAAATAATATTTTTATAAGTATTTAATAGTTGTGGAATGTTAATTAAGATGAACAATTACTTATAAAATGTCTTGTCCATGACTACTTAGACAGTTATTTAGATAATTTTGTTTGTTCCTCTAATTTTTGGTATTGTTTTATGAAAATATGTCTTCTCCTTACAGTACAAAGTATATATATTTTTATATACATTAACTAGTCATTATCATGGTTGGATATTGGTTAGTGCTGCCTTGTTTAAGCATAGGTGATCAGTCCATGCCTAACTAAGGCTGGGCTATCCAATATTTGCCCTTGACAATAACCCTAGTACTTTAAAATAATGCTAACACTATTACTATTAATTTATTACTAATAATAAAACTAATATTAATTACCAATAATAAATAACTAAACATAAACTTAAATGAGAGTACACCTCAAACATAATTTTTATACGTAAAAATATACATTCTTTACCTTAATGGTTTAACAATAATTTTTTTAAATATAGGAATACTATATTGTAATTTAGGTAATTACTTATGTAAGTTTCCATATACAATCAATTAAATTTATATAAAAAAATAAATATTATAAGATTTTCAACTGATGATGAAAGACCAAATGAATATCATAGAATTTTCGATCAATGATGAAAGAAACTTTAGAGATACACGGAATATGATATGAATTTGTGTACTCTTTACACATAATTGTATTAAGATTGTTTTAAGATAATGAGCTAACAAAATTTAATAAATAATTCCGTACATAGGTGTGAAAAGAAGATTAGCTCAAGTTTCAAACTAAAGAAAACGCCACCCCAAGGTGTCGTAGTAATTGAAACAAGGCAATAATAGAAGTGATCAAACAAGTATTACCGTGTTTTGAAATTAAGCGAAGGGTTCACAAAGTAGATCTGAAGATTTGTTTCAAATAATTTTCATAGGATCTACAACTGAAAATGGAACGAATAAACAGTATTTTTGAGCGAAGAGGAAAGGCAATGAATATCATGAAATGTTCGCTCGATGGTGAAAGAACCGTTAAGAGGTACACCGAAATATTTAACACAAACTGGGGTACCTTTATCTTAACACACAATTGCATTAAGACTGATAATACATAGCTCGAACAAGCAGATTTAATATCAATACACAATAAATAATTAAATAATTAAATCCTAGCAAGGTATGAGCAACGAGATTAGCGCAGGCTTCAATTTTGTGGAAACGTCACCATAAGGTGATCGTGATCAAAGAAACAATTTAATGAAGTCGAATACCAAACAAGCCTATTATGGTTCAAAATAAATGAAGTGCTTGTTGGGACTATTTTGAATATGATAGCTGCAATCCATCATATGGGACCTTGAATTGAATACGTACTGCAAGCAAGTTCAAACAGTTGAACTTGGTTTAAACAAAACGAGTCCAAGAAAGTTCTGACATGGTTACAACGAAAACCATGTATACCATTCAAAAGAAAATCGAGTTTTTTAGGAACTTCATCGATTCAACATTAAAGAATTATCGTTTTGCAAAATGCGGTTTACAATGCAAAGATCAAGTATAGCAAAATGAGATTTTGAACTTTTAATAAAACAAAAAATTGGAATGAAGCCCTCCTATGGTCTTCATAACTCAAATGAACCACATGCACAACAAACAGTGCATGTGTAACGTGTGGATTAATCAAGAAATGAATTAGATCAATAACTGCTACTTATGAAAGAAATCCTCATGGTATGATGACCATTAGGGAAAGTAGAAACGCGAAGGTAAACTCATTATATGCAGAAGTCAGGATTTCAACGAAAGAAATATAAGAACTTTATCTGGAATTTCGTGTGATAACCGGTGTTAAGTGACATTACTAGGGAATGTCGAATAAAATAAAATAGGGGATTGTAAAGGTATATGACTTCTTTTGAAGTGTCAAGAATTGGATTAGACTATGCACCGATTGTTGTGAAATCTTGTTCTATCGTACCTCAGCAATATTCAGATCGTTTGTAGGATCATGTGGCAAAGTGCCATTTTTTATTAGTAGTTCTTCCACTGACGGAATTAGTATTCGTGTCGTCGTGCCCAATCATATTTTCCAAAGGTCTTGCCTCGAAAGTCGTGTGTGATATACTTCAACGTCTATGGTCGTATAATTTTAAGTTTCATGTGTTTTCTTGTGCACTAGCACAACTTTACATGTTTCTTACTTGCGTTAATATTTTGTGGTAACGCATTGGAAATTCTTATACTTTTGATGGTGTCCCAACTTAATGGATTTCCATTGTTATTATTGTCGCTCGAGTTACGAGGTAGATGATCAAACGAAATAATGTTTGATATCGATATATGTAAGAGATTCTTGATAAAGGAATCTAGATTTATTATTGACACATATGCTTGTGCTTTATTCTTTAATTGACTTTTTGGAATTCCTTATAGATATACATATCTATATAATCATATTTCACATGCTGTAATATACATACCCTTTAGTAAGGTCAATGTATTTAACAGATTCATATTTCCAAAAGCAAGTCAGATATCAGGTCATGATACTATTTAGGGAAATCCTGTCACTTGTTTGACATATTATATACCTGCTTAACCGGTTCTAGCCAGAGAGGTAACCTTAGTATATCCGGACAAGTTGGAGAGTCTGCTACACCATACCCAGTCTTGTCGGAGAAAATTTATATTTCCCATAAGTAGTATTTTTATTAAATCATGATTTAGAAAGTGCATTATGGCTTTCAACAAGGACTAAGCAAATGAGTTTTCACTTGACGGATCATGTTCTAAAACAAAGTAGTACCAATAAATAAGAAATAACAGGGGTCAAGTGTTATTGCTTATTTATTATACTTGCAATGTTCTAGTTATCATTCTCATGGCATACCAAATATTCTATCACACTCTATTTACACAAGTATTTAGCTTAGCTTACACTAAGGCATCTTTTCTTAAGTTCAAGTCTAAATACTATCATGTGTGCTACCAGTTAATAGCAAATTCCTAACTCTTTTATTTAAGCTTAGATATTATTATCACAACACCTATTGGCTTAAATCAGTAGCTCTGATACCACCTTCTGTCACGACCCCCGACCCCACCCTGGATGGAATCGGGCGCCGCGAACAGCCAAGCGGTACCGGTGGTTATTTTTGAAAAACATTGCAGCGGAAATTTTATCAAGACCGTGAGTTAGGAAAAATATCAGAGTTTAGAAACACCGGATTTTTATTTATTAAATAGATGGGAATAAACCCATTTTTACAAAGGTAGCTTTTAATATAAACTTGATTACATAAAAGGAAAATATTTAATTTAGTTGATAAAAATGAGCTACTTCTGTAAGTCTTTTGGTGCCGTATCCATCTCTTATTCTGATCTACTGGAATTACCTGAAACGCGTTTTAAAAAGTTTTGTCAGCAGGAAATACTGAGTGAGTTCATTCAGGTTTTATAAAATGACCCTTAGTTATAAATTACAGCATAAGAGCGATTACAATGCCATTTATCTTATTTTTATATGGCGCCGGTGTCACTTCCTGGTGACAATGGTCATGCCACTATTGGGTCCTTTCACCCAAGTAGTGACGATTATCACTGTTAGGACTTATATGCCTAACCTGTGTTAGGGCTTATTAACCTAACCGTGAGAAATTAGTAATGTGCACAATACCCCACTAGCCAGTGATTCGAGATAACCACGACTTAATCCCTGTAATTATAACTTTTGAAAATAGTTGGAGTATGCATGTAGTATTGATAAAAAGAGAATGACTCACAGTATAAGCATGCAGTATTGATTTAACAAGCTTCTTGATTCTACTCCTTCTGATAATTAAGCATATACTTTATTATTTTGGATCTTCTGATGATTAAGCATCCATTTTGATTGTAAGCGTATAGTTGGGAGTATTCTCATGGTTAAACATATAGTTTAACAGAATGGAATACGTATTTGTGTAAAACCATATCAAACCTAACGATGATCACGAGATTCGAACCTTAACGAATTTCACAAAGTATAGTCTTATTTAGACAGTACTTTGGTATCCATTTAGTGAACTCACAAGATATAATACTTTGGATTCCGTTTAACGAAATTCACAAAGTACAACACTTTGGCATTCGTTAGATGGTTCTTGAATCGATCGGACAGAACATCGCTTTGGTGATTATTAGTTAGAACACCAACGTATAGAGAGAAGAATAGAAGAAATAAACAAAGGAAAATGAATCCTAAGCTTCTTATTTATAGGTAAGGTAGATTCATTACTTAGCTAGGAAGTTTCCTTAACCATTAAGTTTCCTTAACTATTAAGTTTCCTTAACTATTAAGTTTACTTATCCATTTAACTAATAACTTACTTAGTTGTTTAATTAATCTTACTTAGCTTAATTAATCCTGCTTAGCTTAATTGTTCTTGCTTAGCTTAATTAATCTCGCTTAGCTTAATTAATCTTGCTTAGCTTAAGTAATCTTAATTAACCTTTCTTAACTTAATTAATTAATTAACTAATTAATTTATCTTAACTCTTATAATTTGCTTTAACTTGTTTAGCAGATTAATTAATCTACTCAACTAGCTTAACTGCTAAGTTTCCTTAACAACTAAGTTTACTTAGCTATTAAGTATTCTAGCGATTCTCTGCTTACGAGTTCTAGTTTCTAGATACGAGGGAACTCGTATTAGTGTATTAACTCAATTCAACTTTAACGATAATCACGAGATGAATACCCTCACAACGAATGACAAAGTGCGATACTTAAACATTCATCGAATTCACGACGAATGACAAAGTATAACCCGAGTTTGAGCAGCACTTAAACATCCATCGGATAGTTTTAATCGATCGGATAAAGTATCGTACCAGTGATTTAGAGTTATTACCCTAATAACGAGCAGAGTTTCGGGGTTTTAGGGGTTTTGTTGAAAGAAATAGAGATACAAGAAGTAGGACGTCGTTTTGAACGAGCGAACTGAGCGATTTGAACTGATCCCAAACCCATGGCTTTATAGCCAATTTTGTTGCCTCCCGCGTGTCGCGCACGGGTCGGCCTCCCCTGTCGCGTGTCGCGGGGAGGGTCGACCTGGCTTCGGTTGCCACGTGTCCCACGTAGGTCTGACACGTGTCGCAGTGTCGTGACGCGTGTCCTTGGCCGCCCTTCTCATCCAATTGTGCGTTTTTCCTTGATTTCCGTGCCGATACTTATCATGTATGCTTGGTCTTGATTCCAATCAATTTGGTTTTTAATTGTGAATCTAATACGACTATTTTTATCCGATTTGGTTTGTCGGACTCCAAGATTCCTTACCCGCTAAATTTTCCAGATTGAGAATACAAGTTTCATCACGTGCAGTTCTGGTTTTGATTACGGTTTGTTATCGAGACTATCTTTGAGGGTTGTTACATCTTTATTCACTGCCGTTGACATAGGAGTTTATAAATGCATGTGTGTTTCTTTTTCTGAATCAAAGTATAACATATTAATACATTCCACACACCCGAACCCGTTTGATGCGGGTTGCATAGGTTGGAATACGGTTCACCCCATAGACCACCGCTAATACGGTTTACTCATTGGAGTGTCATGGTCTACGGTTCACCCCATAGACCACCGAACCCGTTTTATTCACCTTAGATAATACCTAAGGTGGGATCCTTTCCTAGAGTTTACGATCCCTTTTAAAATGATAAGATCACGGGAATCCAAGGACTATGATATACTATCAACACCTCATAATGCAAACAAGCAAACTATTCATGCCATTATGCTATAGTGACGAGTGTGTGTTCGTATGTTACGTCATAAACAAATGTGTACTAGTCATGTGATGTACGCAACAAGTGAGAAAGACGAACCTTGCAATCTGGAGCTTAGTGTCATGGTCGTATTCGTGTATTTAGAACTAATAAACGTTCATGAAAGATATTGTTTTGACTCAAATTATAAGTTGAGGTTCAAATCTGCATTGATATAATCTTGTTAGAGTATTAATAATACTTATAGCAGTGTTGTCATATACAGGTTTCACAATAACATCATCGTCTGTGGGTGTGTCAACTTGCCGTTGGTAAATCATAGACGACAACATAGATCCCACCTAAGGTTTTATTTAGGAACCAAAAAGTGGCATCCCATACCCCAGGAAAGGATCCCACCTGAGGTTTCATTAAGGAACCAAGAAGTGGGATCTCATACCCCAGGCAAGGATCCCACCATAGGTTTCAACTAGGATCCAAAAAGTGGGATCACATACCCCAGGCAAGGATCCCACCTAAGGTTTTATGAAGGTGGGATCCTTGCCTAGAGTTTACGATCCCACTTATTGGTTCCTAGATAAAACCTAAGGTGTGATCCTTGCCTGGGGTATGAGATCTTTTACGTATCAAAGTAAAACACATTAATACACTTTTTCGTGGAAGAAAAATGGGGAAAAAACCCCGGGTTGAATGGTGTTTGGCATAAACGGTGAATATTCGGTTTGTGGGGGCGAGTCGATTGACACGAAATTTTGCGTGAGGCATGGGGGCCCGTGTATGAAAAATGAAGTTCTAAAAGGGAGTCGCGGCCACACACCTGAACTCGTTTGATGCGGCTTGCATAGGTTGGAATACGGTTCACCCCATAGACCACCATTGTTCTACCTTGTTATTCACCGCCGTTGACATAGGAGTTTATAAATGCGTGTGTGTTTCTTTTTCCGTATCAAAGTATAACATATTAATACATTCCACACACCCGAACCTGTTTGATGCGGGTTGCATAGGTTGGAATACGGTTCACCCCATAGACCACCGCTACTACGGTTTACTCATTGGAGTATACTGCCTTTTTATTCACCGTAGTTGACATAGGAGTTTATAAATGCGTGTGTGTTATTTTTTCCGTATCAAAGTATAACATACTAATACACATATTTGTGGAAGAAAATGGGGAAAAAACCCCGGGTTGAACTGTGTTTGGCACAAACGGTGAGTGTTCGGTTTGTGGGGGCGAGTCGATTGACACGAAATTTTGTGTGAGGAAAGAACGGACACGCAACCTCTTTTGTCATGGGTTCTTAAAAACCTGCAAAACAAATGCAATGACAACAAAGGCAGTTATGTCAAAGTAGTGGAAGCTTTTCTCAATGATGTTGGTGATGTTACGCATGAGGTCACTTCCAAAACCTTTGATTGACAGATTTCTTAAGCTTGGCACCTTAGGTTGTTTGTATGAAACTAACTTTGATTGTTTCTATGAACAGTGCATCACATGGAGGCCCTATCTTGGTTGTAAATTGCCAAGTACTTTGCAAAGCCAAAGTAATTCACATAGATTCCTTAGGCTTGGCCCCATTTTCAACAACAACTATGTGGTGCATCATCGACCAGATCGTGTGTTAGCGCAATTCGGGATCCTAGATGATGAGATTAGTATATTAATGATTGAAGAGTTTTATTACAATATCAAGTTTAGGGATAATCGGGGCCAATTTAAACGCAATTATGAAAAAATATACAAGAGAGAGCTTGACTTGTACAGGAAGAATATTATGTTGGGAAATGGCGTCATGGATGGGACTCCATCAGGGTCAAAGACAAAAGAGTCAAAGACTCATGATATGGAGGTTAAGATTAGATATATCAGCATCAAAATTTCATGCCATATACCGTGTTAAGGTTGTTTTTTATCTGTATTTTGCAGCAAGAAGATGAAGGGACATTTTCAGACTTGCCGCCGGTAGATACATCAAATGATGTCATAGATCCATCAAATGGATGCCATATACCGTGTTAAGGTTGTTTTTTATCTGTATTTTGCAGCAAGAAGATGAAGGGACATTTTCAGACTTGCCGCCGGTAGATACATCAAATGATGTCATAGATCCATCAAATGGAGGTAAATCAAATGTTCTTGCATGCACGTTGTGGCAGGTTATAATTAGCAAATTATAACTAGCATTTTAACGCTATCATTTCACCAATTACTGTTGATTAACAGTAATCTGTGAGGGGAGCATGCTGCCATTTTGTTATATAGTATTGAATAGAATACTAGTCGTTTGTTAACGCTATCATTTCACCAATTACTGTTGATTAACAGTAATCTGTGAGGGGAGCATGCTGCCATTTTGTCACACCTAAAATATTTGCAAGCATATTTGACATTTTTATACTTTGCTGATTTTTCAGATGACAATGTGTCAATCAAAACTCCCTCTAAACCAAAATCAAAGAGGAAAAAGAGGATACTAGCCGGTGTGGACTCTGGAGAACAGTATATAAAAGGCTTACCAGCTAAACGTGAGCATCGTAAACCCTCCTATTACTGAAAGTTCAAGGAAATTCTAATTGTTGATGGTACTGTATGCAAATCCAGTTGCTCCACCATAGATTCACATTAGGTGATGTCTCTTCTAAGATGTAATCTCATTTGGTTTAAAAACTTGGAATTTGTGATTTTGACAAGATTAAAAATGCTCTTTAATTGTTTGTAAGGTGTTTTATTGTTTTGATGTGCACTGTAATGTAGCTACTCTAGTTCGTCTTGTGGATATTTATACATAAATTATCGATTCGTTCGGGATATTGTTGAATGAAGCTATGGTTTTGTAGCCACACTCGTCTTGTGATATTTTTCAATAAATTATGGACGCGTTCAAGATATTGTTGAATGAAGCTATGGTTTGGTAGTCATACCACAGAATGAAGCTTGATCTTTTAGTTAGGTATGTTTACTTCACCAGGTTTTGGTCCGGGACCTTGTTCTAGAGATATATATCACATTATATAAGTGCTTATATTAACTATAGACACTAACAGGGTTCGTGTTTATATAAGAATTTCCTTTTAAAACAATAACTCAGTTAAGATTTCTTAACTGAGTAGGGACCAAACTGGTAAAGTTGGAAACTTATATTAACAGCGACTAAATATAACTATTTTCGAAACCTTACGGACCATTTATGTAAAATATGTTAGTACAGGGACCAAAAATGTAATTTTTAAATTAGATCTTAAAAAGGGGGTCTTCTTTAAAGAACCGGCCCTTAATGAGGCTCGAACCCGCGCCACTCGTGTATAACAGAAACGTCTTAACCACTTTATCCTTCGTCTCGGAGCTGATATAACATGACGTTATATTGTATTTATATACTCGTTATATTAAACTATGTTAGTACAGGGACCAAAAATTTAATTTTGAAATCAGATCTTAAAAAGCCGGTCTTCTTTAAAGAACCGGCCCTTAGTGAGACTCAAACACGTGCAACTCATGTACAACCATAACGTCTTAACCAGTTTATCCTCCGTCTCAGAGGGAGTTGCGGCCACACACCTGAACTCGTTTGATGCGGCTTGCATAGGTTGGAATATGGTTCACCCAAAAGATCACCGTTGTTCTACCTTTTTATTCACCGCCGTTGACATAGGAGTTTATAAATGCGTGTGTGTTTCTTTTTCCGTATCAAAGTATAACATATTAATACATTCCACACACCCGAACCCGATTGATGCGGGTTGCATAGGTTGGAATACGGTTCACCCCATAGACCACCGCTAATACGGTTTACTCATTGGAGTGTCATGGTCTACGGTTCACCCCATAGACCACCGAACCCGTTTTATTCACCTTAGATAAAACCTAAGGTGGGATCCTTGCCTAGAGTTTACGGCCCTCGTATGAAAAATGAAGTTCTATAAGAGAGTTGCGGCCACACACCCCGAACTCGTTTGATGCGGCTTGCAAAGGTCGGAATACGGTTCACCCCATAGACCGCCGTTGTTCTATTATTTTATTCATCGCCGTTGACCTAGGAGTTTATAAATGCGTGTGTGTTTCTTTTTCCATATCAAAGTATAACATATTAATACACTTATTCGTGGAAGAAACATAGGAAAAAAAAACCCCGGGTTGAACGGTGTTCGGCATAAACGGTGAGTGTTCGGTTTGTGGGGGCGAGTCGATTGACACGAAATTTTGCATGAGGCATGGCGGCCCTCGTATGAAAAATATAGTTCTAAAAGGGAGTTGCGTCCACACACCCGAACTCGTTTGATGCGGCTTGCATAGGTTGGAATACGGTTCACCCCATAGACCACCGTTGTTCTATCTTATTATTCACCGTCATTGACATAGGAGTTTATATATGCGTGTGTGTTTATTTTTCCGTATCGAAGTATAACATATTAATACATTTAACACACCCGAACCCGTTTGATGCGGGTTGCATAGGTTGGAATACGGTTTACCCATTAGACCACCGCTAATACAGTTTACTCATTGGAGTATACTGCCTTTTATTCACCGCAATTGACATAGGAGTTTATAAATGCGTGTGTGTTTCTTTTTCCGTATGAAAGTATAACATACTAATACACTTATGTGTGGAAGAAAAATTGGAAAAAAAACCAGGGTTGAACGGTGTTTGGCACAAACGGTGAGTGTGCGGTTTGTGGTGGCGAGTCGATTGACACGAAATTTTGCGTGAGGAATGGGGGCCCTCGTATGAAAAATGAAGTTCTAAAAGGGAGTTGCGGACACACACCCGAACTCGTTTGATGCGGCTTGCATAGGTTGGAATACGGTTCACCCCATAGACCAGGGTGGACACCGTTGTTCTACATTTTTATTTACCGCCGTTGACATAGGAGCTTATAAATGCGTGAGTCATGGGGGCCCTCGTATGAAAAATGAAGTTCTATGAGGGAGTTGCGGCCACACACCCGAACTCGTTTGATGCGGCTTGCATAGGTTGGAAAACGGTTCACCTCATAGACCACCGTTGTTCTACATTTTTATTCACCGCCATTGACATAGGAGTTTATAAATGCGTGTGTGTTTCTTTTTCCGTATCAAAGTATAACATATTAATACATTCCACACACCCGAACCCGTTTGATGTGGGTTGCATAGGTTGGAATATGGTTCACCCCATAGACCACCGCTAATACGGTTTACTCATTGGAGTATACTGCCTTTTTACTCACCGCAATTGACATAGGAGTTTATAACTGCGTGTGTGTTTCTTTTTTCATATCAAAGTATAACATACTAATACACTTATTCGTGGAAGAAAAATGGGGAAAAATAACCCTGGTTGAATGGTGTTTGGCACAAACGGTGAGTGTTCGGTTTGTGGGGGCGAGTCGATTGACACGAAATTTTGCGTGAGGCATGGGGGCCCTCTTATGAAAAATGAAGCTCTAAAAGGGAGTTGCGGCCACACACCCGAACTCGTTTTATGCGGCTTGCAAAGGTTGGAATACGGTTCACCTCATAGAACACTTTTATTCAACCTTTTTATTCACCGTCGTTGACATAGGAGTTTATAAATGCCTGTGGCTTGGGGGCCCTTGTATGAAAAATGAAGTTCTAAGATGGAGTTGCGGCCACACACCCGAACTCGTTTGATGCGGCCTGCATAGGTAGGAATACGGTTCACCCCATAGACCACCGTTGTTCTATTATTTTATTCACCTCCGTTGACATAGGAGTTTATAAATGCGTTTGTGTTTTTTTTTTCGTATCAAAGTATAACATTTAAATACACTTATTCTAAGAGGGAGTTGCGGCCACACACCCGAACTCGTTTGATGTAGCTTTCATAGGTTGGAATATGGTTCACCCAATAGACCACCGTTGTTCTACCTTTTTATTCACCGCCGTTGACATAGGAGTTTATAAATGCGTGTGTGTTTCTTCTTCCGTATCAAATTATAACATATTAATACATTCCACACACCCGAACCTGTTTGATGCGGGTTGCATAGGTTGGAATACGGTTCACCCCATAGACCACCGCTAATACGGTTTACTCAATGGAGTATACTGCCTTTTTATTCTCCGCAGTTGACATAGGAGTTTATAAATGCGTGTGTGTTTCTTTTTCCGTATCAAAGTATAACATACTAATACACTTATTCGTGGAAGAAAAATGAGGAAAAAAAACCCAGGGTTGAACGGTGTTTGGCACAAACGGTGAATGGTCGGTTTGTGGGGGCGAGTCCATTGACACGAAATTTTGCGTGAGGCATGGGGGCCCTCTTAAGAAAAATGAAGTTCTAAAAGGGAGTTCCGGCCACACACCCGAACTCGTTTGATGCGGCTTGCAAAGGTTGGAATACGGTTCACCTCATAGAACACCGTGGTTCTATTATTTTATTCACCTCCGTTGACATAGGAGTTTATAAATGTGTGTGTGTTTCTTTTTCCGTATCAAAGTATAACATATAAATACACTTATTCTAAGAGGGAGTTGCGGCCACACACCCGAACTCGTTTGATGCGGCTTGCATAGGTTGGAATATGGTTCACCCAATAGACCACCGTTGTTCTACCTCTTTATTCACCGCCGTTGACATAGGAGTTTATAAATGCATGTGTGTTTCTTTTTCTGTATCAAAGTATAACATATTAATACATTCCACACACCCGAACCCGTTTGATGCGGGTTGCATAGGTTGGAATACGGTTCACCACATAGACCACCGCTAATACGGTTAACTCATTGGAGTGTCATGGTCTACGGTTCACCCCATAGACCACCGAACCCGTTTTATTCACCTTAGATAATACCTAAGGTGGGATCCTTTCCTAGAGTTTACGATCCCTTTTAAAATGATAAGATCACGGGAATCCAAGGACTATGATATACTATCAACACCTCATAATGCAAACAAGCAAACAATTCATGCCATCATGCTATAGTGACGAGTGTGTGTTCGTATGTTACGTGATAAACAAATGTGTACTAGTCATGTGATGTATGCAACAAGTGAGAAAGACGAACCTTGCAATCTGGAGCTTAGTGTCATGGTCGTATTCGTGTATTTAGAACTAATAAACGTTCATGAAAGATATTGTTTTGACCCAAATTATAAGTTGAGGTTCAAATCTGCATTGATATAATCTTGTTAGAATATTAATAATACTTATAGCAGTGTTGTCATATACAGGTTTCACAATAACATCATCGTCTGCGGGTGTGTCAACTTGCCGTTGGTAAATCATAGACGACAACATAGATCCCACCTAAGGTTTTATTTAGGAACCAAAAAGTGGCATCCCATACCCCAGGCAAGGATCCCACCTGAGGTTTCATTAAGGAACCAAGAAGTGGGATCTCATACCCCAGGCAAGGATCCCACCATAGGTTTCAACTAGGATCCAAAAAGTGGGATCACATACCCCAGGCAAGGATCCCACCTAAGGTTTTATGAAGGTGGGATCCTTGCATAGAGTTTACGATCCCACTTATTGGTTCCTAGATAAAACCTAAGGTGTGATCCTTGCCTGGGGTATGAGATCTTTTACGTATCAAAGTATAACACATTAATACACTTATTCGTGGAAGAAAAATGGGGAAAAAAACCCCGGGTTGAACGGTGTTTGGCATAAACGGTGAATGTTCGGTTTGTGGGGGCGAGTCGATTGACACGAAATTTTGCGTGACGCATGGGGCCCGTGTATGAAAAATGAAGTTCTAAAAGGGAGTCGCGGCCACACACCTGAACTCGTTTGATGCGGCTTGCATAGGTTGGAATACGGTTCACCCCATAGACCACCATTGTTCTACCTTGTTATTCACCGCCGTTGACATAGGAGTTTATAAATGCGTGTGTGTTTCTTTTTCCGTATCAAAGTATAACATATTAATACATTGCACACACCCGAACCTGTTTGATGCGGGTTGCATAGGTTGGAATACGGTTCACCCCATAGACCACCGCTAATACGGTTTACTCATTGGAGTATACTGCCTTTTTATTCACCGTAGTTGACATAGGAGTTTATAAATGCATGTGTGTTATTTTTTCCGTATCAAAGTATAACATACTAATACACCTATTTGTGGAAGAAAAATGGGGAAAAAACCCCGGGTTGAACTGTGTTTGGCACAAACGGTGAGTGTTCGGTTTGTGGGGGCGAGTCGATTGACACGAAATTTTGTGTGAGGAAAGAACGGACACGCAACCTCTTTTGTCATGGGTTCTTAAAAACCTGCAAAACAAATGCAATGACAACAAAGGCAGTTATGTCAAAGTAGTGGAAGCTTTTCTCAATGATGTTGGTGATGTTACGCATGAGGTCACTTCCAAAACCTTTGATTGAGAGATTTCTTAAGCTTGGCACCTTAGGTTGTTTGTATGAAATTAACTTTGATTGTTTCTATGAACAGTGCATCACATGGAGGCCCTATCTTGGTTGTAAATTGCCAAGTACTTTGCAAAGCCAAAGTAATTCACAGAGATTCCTTAGGCTTGGCCCCATTTTCAACAACAACTATGTGGTGCATCATCGACCAGATCGTGTGTTAGCGCAATTCGGGATCCTAGATGATGAGATTAGTATATCAATGATTGAAGAGTTTGATTACAATATCAAGTTTAGGGATAATCGGGGCCAATTTAAACGCAATTATGAAGAAATATACAAGAGAGAGCTTGACTTGTACAGGAAGAATACTATGTTGGGAAATGGCGTCATGGATGGGACTCCATCAGGGTCAAAGACGAAAGAGTCAAAGACTCATGATATGGAGGTTAAGATTAGATATATCAGCATCAAAATTTCATGCCATATACCGTGTTAAGGTTGTTTTTTATCTGTATTTTGCAGCAAGAAGATGAAGGGACATTTTTAGACTTGCCGCCGGTAGATACATCAAATGATGTCAAAGATCCATCAAATGGAGGTAAATCAAATGTTCTTGCATGCACGTTGTGGCAGGTTATAATTAGCAAATTATAACTAGCATTTTAACGCTATCATTTCACCAATTACTGTTGATTAACAGTAATCTGTGAGGGGAGCATGCTGCCATTTTGTTATATAGTATTGAATAGAATACTAGTCGTTTGTTAACGCTATCATTTCACCAATTACTGTTGATTAACAGTAATCTGTGAGGGGAGCATGCTGCCATTTTGTCACACCTAAAATATTTGCAAGCATATTTGACATTTTTATACTTTGCTGATTTTTCAGATGACAATGTGTCAATCAAAACTCCCTCTAAACCAAAATCAAAGAGGAAAAAGAGGATACTAGCCGGTGTGGACTCTGGAGAACAGTATATAAAAGGCTTACCAGCTAAACGTGAGCATCGTAAACCCTCCTATTACTGAAAGTTCAAGGAAATTCTAATTGTTGATGGTACTGTATGCAAATCCAGTTGCTCCACCATAGATTCACATTAGGTGATGTCTCTTCTAAGATGTAATCTCATTTGGTTTAAAAACTTGGAATTTGTGATTTTGACAAGATTAAAAATGCTTTTTAATTGTTTGTAAGGTGTTTTATTGTTTTGATGTGCACTGTAATGTAGCTACTCTAGTTCGTCTTGTGGATATTTATACATAAATTATCGATTCGTTCGGGATATTGTTGAATGAAGCTATGGTTTTGTAGCCACACTCGTCTTGTGATATTTTTCAATAAATTATGGATGCGTTCAGGATATTGTTGAATGAAGCTATGGTTTGGTAGTCATACCATAGAATGAAGCTTGATCTTTTAGTTAGGTATGTTTACTTCACCAGGTTTTGGTCCGGGACCTTGTTCTAGAGATATATATCACATTATATAAGTGCTTATATTAACTATAGACACTAACCGGGTTCGTGTTTATATAAGAATTTCTTTTTAAAACAATAACTCAGTTAAGATTTCTTAACTGAGTAGGGACCAAACTGGTAAAGTTGGAAACTTATATTAACAGCGACTAATTATAACTATTTTCGAAACCTCAGGGACCATTTATGTAAAATATGTTAGTACAGGGACCAAAAATGTAATTTTAAAATTAGATCTTAAAAAGGGGGTCTTCTTTAAAGAACCGGCCCTTAATGAGGCTCGAACCCGCGCCACTCATGTATAACAGAAACGTCTTAACCAGTTTATCCTCCGTCTCGGAGCTGATATAACATGTAGTTATATTGTATTTATATACTCGTTATATTAAACTATGTTAGTACAGGGACCAAAAATTTAATTTTGAAATCAGATCTTAAAAAGCCGGTCTTCTTTAAAGAACCGGCCCTTAGTGAGACTCAAACACGTGCAACTCATGTACAACCATATCGTCTTAACCAGTTTATCCTCCGTCTCGGAGCTGATATAAGTTGAAGTTATATTGTATTTATATACTCGTTATATAAGTTGAAGTTTTTTGAATGTAATGTTGTTTTTTTCTTTTGTATATATTTGTTTTTTTAATTTAATGTTTAGTATGTATTTTCTTTTTTTAATATAATGTTTTATATTTTCTTTAACGGGTTTGAGCTTACGGGGTTGGGCTTACGGGGTTTGGGCTTACACCCAATATTTATTAAAACTGTATAAATAAACTTAACTATTTAAACTTAACTATTTAAAACTGTATAAATAAACTTAACCATTTAAAACTTGAACCCTAACTACTAAAATTCATTTTTGAAACTATATAAATACATGGGCTAATGTTGTGAGATAATTCCAAAAAAACAACAAACTTGACCCTCATGTACAGTATTTAAATAAGGGGTCCCTCTAAATAAATGCAAAACGTCTTAAATTTCCAAATAAAACGTCTTTGACTCGTACACAAACGTCTTCAATTCGTACAACAAACGTGTGAAACGTCTCAGCCAAGACGTCCAGACGGCTGAGTTTACTGTCGGACACGTGGCAGCGTATTGTTGGTCAGCTGCCACGATGCTAGACCCCATTGGTGGCGTCTCCCCAAGACGTTTGAGTTGGCCATTATCGAAAGGTTGACCAAGTCTTGGCCATTTTGGCTATTTTCCCTATTATATATATATATGTATATATACATATATGCTTACATATACGTACATACACGAACGAAAACGTGAGATAAACAAGTATTATAGAGACGGTTTTCACTGAAATAATTTTAATTAGTTATTATTATTAATAATATAATTATTTAAAACCCGACCCAACCCATATTTTATTCGTGTCGGGTCGTGTCGACCCATTTAAATTCGTGTCGTGTTTCGGGTCAACCCAGTTTACGTTCATATACGAATATGAGTAATATCTATTGACTTCATGTCGGGCAAATTTTTAGTTTAAGATGGAGTGCTTTGAAACTAAAGAAATTGATGGTTTGAGAAGTAGATTGAAAACCTTAATCATGAAAGAAAGAGAGGAGCAGAAGAAGCTGTTGGAGAAACCGTTGAAATATTATAGTAGTAGGAAAGCAAATACAGTAGTAGGTCAATCTAGGGAACATGGGGAGCAACACCGCTTTAAAGAACTAGGAGCAGGTGATGATAATACAAACCGAAACAGAGTTAGCGGTGAACCTAAGTTTGATGATAATACAAACCAGATAATCTGACCCGTCTGTCGGCAGACAAGCATATACAAACCGAAAAAACAGGACCGGTAACTCAACCCGTTTACCGAAATATGCTTGTTTGATGATAATACAAACAGATAATCTGACCCGTCTGTCGGCAGACGACCATATACAAACCGAAAAAACAGGACCGCTAACTCAAACCGTTTACCGAAATATGCTCACCCGAATTGATGATAATACAGGAGCAGGTGGTGAAGATACAGGCGCAGCAGGTCATACAGGCGCAGCAGGTGATGATGCAGCTTTGACAGGAGCAGATGCAGCTGTGATACCAAAACATAAGAGGCAGAAGGCAAGTCAAAAAACAGAATTCCGCCGACTTGATTTGAATCCTGATTCAAGTATTGCTAACCAAACCAAGAAGGTTTTAAGATCGAAGAAAAGAATATAGTCGGTTTGTTTAAGTTTTACATACTAATATTCTATACTAATATTCTGATGGAATTTTAAGCTGTGAACATTTTGATTGGATTCTAATATTCTGAAGTTACCATGGTTCCCCTTTTAATGCCCAGCTTTAGATCCCACCTAAGGTTAGAATTTGGAACCAAAAAGTGAGAACCAAGGCCATAGCCATAGATCCCACCTAAGGTTATAAATTGGAACCAAAAAGTGGGAACCAAGGCCACAGCCATAGATCCCACCTAAGGTTAATTTGAAGTGAATTGGAATAGGCACGATCGAATGGGACTTGAAACAGGTCAAATAAACATATGCACGAACCGGGCAACGAATGCGCAAAGTATAAAGAATTAAGAATCCGGGTTAAGAATTTTGGGTGAAACATGTAGGTAAATATTTTACGAATATTTAGAAACAAGTTTGAGGCAAAATGGAGGTGTTTTGACCAAGATATGCAAGAAACGGGTCAAAACGGGCAAAAATTAGAAACAGAAAAAAGTTCACTTACATTGTAGAAGGATGTTCACTTAAGATGTAAAACTAATACTAGCATGTTCTATGTAAAACTTATTGCGTTGTTGAACTTGATTTTGGTGTGTGGCGTGGGTTCGAGTCCCGGCCACCCCTTTTTGTTTGTTTTTCAACTTTTTAAGTTTCAAAAATTGCACAAAAGACCCTTGAACTTTGACTAACCATACTAACCTCATTAATTAACTTAGTTAGACATATAACTTGATTAATTAGTTTAATTAGCTTTAAAACTTAACAAAGTTAATAATAAAAGTTAAACATTTTAAATTATGAATTTTTATTAACTTAATAAATAAATAATTAAATGAGTATGTATAAATGATTAAATAAACGTGTTTAACGATATGGATTTTTAAGCGATTCCCTATTAAGGGTTAGGATCCGAATTTATTGGATTTAGATATCCGTTTTTAACGGATGTTACAGTCTCCTCTACTTTGTTAATATAACGGGTCTCCTATCAAACACATCAGGAGTGTTCACTTAATAGCAAGAGTGTTCACTCCCCCATGATTTTTCAAAACCCTATCAAGCAAGGTCGGGTTGACGCGAAATCTTGCGTGAGTCATCGAAACCACGAAAAGAGTCGGTTTTTGGGCTTACTATTGAATGAACATTCATGTTTATGGGTGCTTTTGATTCTTGTGTGAACATTCCTGCAGTCGAATGAACATTCCTGGTGTTGAGTGAACATTCCTATTGTTGAGTGAACATCCATGTTCATGGGTGAAAGTTGAGTGAACACTCCTGGTGTTCAGTGAACACTCTTGCTACTGTAAATTTGATTGGACCTAGAGCCAAAAGATTAAGGACATCTTAGGTAATTTGACCACAGTTTGACACATTGTTACACCATTACTGCAGTAATGGGCATAACTTCTGTTTAAGGGCACAATTGGTATAAGGGCATAATTGGTATTAGGTAATTTGACCACAGTATGACACAGTTTTACACCATTACTGCTGTTTGACTTTAAAAGTCAAACTGTACAATATATTGGCATAACTGGTATACGGGCACAACTGGGTGATTAAAAGCATAACTGGTACAACGACATAATAGTTTTACACAGTTTAATACCATAAGTGCAGTTGACATAGGAGTTTATACACAGGAGTACTTTGATACGGAAAAAGAAACACACACGCATTTATAAACTCCTATGTCAACTGCGGTGAATAAAAAGGCAGTATACTCCAATGAGTAAATCGTATTAGCGGTGGTCTATGGGGTGAACCGTATTCCAACCTATGCAACCCGCATCAAACGGGTTTGGGTGTGTGGAATGTATTAATATGTTATACATTGATACGGAAAAAGAAACACACACGCATTTAATGCATTGTAATGCATTGTATAAAACCAGTAGTGCAGTTTGACTAAATAAAAGTCAAACTGCAAAATCAATACAAACTTCCCAAATCAGTTTTATAAAATGGGCAATAGAAGGGCAATCTGGTCAATAATTTGTGCAGAGTATGAGAATGTGAAGGGTTTTTGGGATTTTGATCGTTTTGTAGTACTACTGGAATGAATTAAAGGAGAAGGACGAAAATGCGTTGTTAAACTTGAATCAGAACCGACCCGACCTGAAAGTCAGAACCGAATGGCATTCGGTCGGGTCGGTTTTAGTCGGGTTCAGTTCAGTTTTCGGGTTTTTGCTTTCATGCTCATCCTTGGGTCAGGAACTGAACCAAATCGACCCGAAAACCGAAACTACAAGAAATGCAGATTGTTCAATCGATTGTCTAATTTCTTCAAAGGCGTAAGGTTACATTATTTATTGCTCTTTTTTTCATGTAGTCCACAACATGAGGGTCAAGTTTGAGGTTTTTTTGGAATTATCTCACAACATTAGCCCTTATATTTATATAGTTTCAAAAATGAATTTTAGTAGTTAAGGTTCAACTTTTAAATAGTTAAGTTTATTTATACAGTTTTAAATAGTTAAGTTTATTTATAGAGTTTTAATAAATATTGGGTGTAAGCCCAAACCCCGTAAGCCCAACCCCGTAAGCCCAAACCCGTAAGCCCAACCCCGTAAGCCCAACCCCGTAAGCCCAAACCCGTTAAAGAAAATATAAAACATTATATTAAAAAAAAGAAAATACATACTAAACATTAAATTAAAAAAACAAATATATACAAAAGAAAAAAACAACATTACATTCAAAAAACTTCAACTTATATAACGAGTATATAAATCCAATATAACTTCAACTTATATCAGCTCTCTGAGGCGGAGGATAAACTGGTTAAGACGTTATGGTTGTACATGAGTTGCACGTGTTTGAGCCTCACTAAGGGCCGGTTCTTTAAAGAAGATCCACTTTTTAGGATCTTATTTAAAAATTACATTTTTGGTCCCTGTACTAACATATTTTACATAAATGGTCCCCGAGGCTTCGAAAATAGTTATAATTAGTCGCTGTTAATATAAGTTTCCAACTTTACCAGTTTGGTCCCTACTTAGTTAAGAAATCTTAACTGAGTTATTATTTTAAAAAGAAATTCTTATATAAACACGAACCCGGTTAGTTTCTATAGTTAATATAAGTTTATAAAACGTCGCTGTTAATATAACTTTCCAACTTTACCAGGTTGGTCCCTACTCAGTTAAGAAATCTTAACTGAGTTATTGTTTTAGAAAGAAATTCTTATATAAACACTAACCCGGTTAGTGTCTATAGTTAATATAAGTTTATAAAATATCAATTTCAGTCCCTGGAGTATAAGTTCAAGAAATTGACCAAATGAACCCTGGACTTTATAAAACAAAATATATATTTATTTATTTTCTTTTATAAATAAGTTTCAAAAATGGCCAAAAGAACCCTAAACTTGTTGTTTGCAATAATTGCACTTTTATCCCTTGTATTTATATAGTTTCAAAAATGAATTTTAGTAGTTAAGTTTATTTATACAGTTTTAAATAGTTAAGTTTATTTATACACCAGGAGTGTTCACTCAACTTTCACCCATGAACATGGATGTTCACTCAACAATAGGAATGTTCACTTGACTGCAGGAATGTTCACTGGACTGCAGGAGTGTTCACACAAGAATCGAAAGCACCCATAAACATGAATGTTCATTCAATAGTAAGCCCGGTACGTTGGCCCATCGCCACCCGAAAACCGACTCTTTTCGTGGTTTCGATGACTCACGCAAGATTTCGCGTCAACCCGACCTTGTTTGATAGGGTTTTGAAAAATCATGGGGGAGTGAACACTCTTGCTATTAAGGGAACATTTATGTTGATGGGTGTTTGGATGTGTTCAACTCTTGAGTGAACATTTCGACAGTCGATTAGACAATCTGAATTTGTTGTAGTTTAGGTTTTCGGGTCGGGTCGGTTCTGATTCAAGTTTAACAACGCATTTTCGTCCTTCTCTTTTAATTCATTCCAGTAGTACTACAAAACGATCAAACTCCTAAAAACCCTTCACATTCTCATACTCTGCACAAATTATTGACCAGATTGCCCTTCTATTGCCCATTTTATAGAACTGATTTGGGAAGTTTGTATTGAATTTGCAGTTTGACTTTTATTTAGTCAAACTACACTACTGGTATTATACAATGCATTATACAAGTCCAGTTATGTCTATTCTGTCCCTTATACCTATTATGTGCAATATTGTGCAGTTTGACATATAACTTGATTTATTAGTTTAATTAGCTTTAAAACTTAACAAAGTTAATAATAAAAGTTAAACTTTTTAAATTATGAATTTTTATTAACTTAATAAATAAATAATTAAATGAGTATGTATAAATGATTAAATAAACGTGTTTAACGATATGGATTTTTAAGCGATTCCCTATTAAGGGTTAGGATCCGAATTTCTTGGATTTAGATATCCGTTTTTAATGGATGTTACAGTCTCCCCTACTTTGTTAATATAACGGGTCTCCTATCAAACACATCAGGAGTGTTCACTAAATAGCAAGAGTGTTCACTCCCCCATGATTTTTCAAAACCCTATCAAGCAAGGTCAGGTTGACGCGAAATCTTGCGTGAGTCATCGAAACCACGAAAAGAGTCGGTTTTCGGGCTTACTATTGAATGAACATTCATGTTTATGGGTGCTTTCAATTCTTGTGTGAACATTCCTGCAGTCGAGTGAACATTCCTGGTGTTGAGTGAACATTCCTATTGTTGAGTTAACATCCATGTTCATGGGTGAAAGTTGAGTGAACACTCCTAGTGTTCAGTGAACACTCTTGCTACTGTAAATTTGATTGGACCTAGAGCCAAAAGATCAAGGAAATCTTAGGTAATTTGACCACAGTTTGACACATTGTTACACCATTACTGCAGTAATGGGCATAACTGCTGTTTAAGGGCACAATTGGTATAAAAGTATAACTGGTATAACGGCACAATAGTTTTACACAGTTTAATACCATAAGTGCAGTTCGACTTTTAAAGAGTGTCATGTAGCTGCCGAAAATGAAAATACAAACAATTGTCTTTATACAACACAAACAATCAATCACCTGTCCTCCTCTTCCTCTTTATTTTCCTGTCTTCCTCCTTGTTGCGTGCATTGGTGATCAGCATACAACTATCCTCTACGCCAGGATGGCTAAAAAATAGTTCCCTGCCCAGGTGGATTGAGCAAAATAACTTTGAGCGAAGCCAAGGTCCGCAACAGTCAAAAGGCGAAGGTCTACCAACTGATACAGAGCTTTTTGTATTTCCAGCTCCATATATTGTGGTAAGGTGGAACTCTTTGATGGAACATATGATAGACTAGACCTTGATCGTTTATGGGAGCTGCTGGATGGCTGCTCCTTGTCCTTAAGCGTTTTGTCTACGTTCATATTTCCTTGTTTCTTCACATTTCAAAATCCAAAATCAGTTTTGAAGCTAAATAATAAATTATAATCAAGCTTACTAAATAAAACAGTTTTGAAGCTTATTAACAATTTGTAACTAACATTTTCAGAAAACAGCAAAACTAACAATCTATATATGCCCAAACAAACACATGATGAACTTGCAGAAAATCCTTTGACTAACATCTATATATCCCTAAACAAAGAAACAAACAAACACAGGATGAACTTGCAGAAAATCATAATTAACAATTTGTAACTAACATTTTCAGAAAACAGCAACCCTAATCTTTGATTAACACGTCTTTGACCAAATAAATAATCTAAAAGCACAAGTGGATCAAGACTCCAACCAATTGATTTCAAGAATCATATACCCACATGAATAAAGATCCTAATGCAGTTGATTTTCTGAAAGTTAACATATGTTTGGTGTGTGCATATAACTAGTTGATCATGTGGTTGTATCTGTGTCCTGCACCATGATTATGAAATGTAAATGGTATCATTAGTATGGTCGACTATATTAAGATGGGTACATGTTCATATGTTGTGTTTGATAAAGAAAACGATGATATGCCAATTGCCCTAAACCCCATGGGGTAAAATTGCAGTTTTACTCTAATTTATATTAGGTTGGATTTTATAAAGATAATTAAGTTTTTATCGAAACAAAATTAATTAAGTGATCAAAATTTCTGTTTATTCAAAGATAACTAAGTTTTATCGAAACAACATTAATTAAATGATCAAAATTTCTGTTTATACTAAAAATGTAACAGAAAAAGCTTTTATTTACCTTTAAAAACTCTTAAAGATGTATAATTTATATTAGGTGGGTGGGTTTCTATATCCCGATTCTTCTCCTTCTCACTCGATTATTTGCCCCATCATCAATCAATTCACGTATTTCTGTTCGGTTTTCCAGATCCCTTATGCTAACAAGTATTTAAGTATTCATTGTTTGTTAAAAGTATCTAGAGAAAGAAATTAATCTTATATGTGAACCTCAAGTTATTATAATATTATAATCTACTTTCTGTTACAAAAGCATGTTGCACGGTTGTTATGATGGGTTTACCACAAGCCGATTTGTTGTATTATGGCAGATATTAGTTTCGCCATTTAATGTTGTCAATGATGTTCATACATTATTGCCTTTTCCTATGACATTTACTTTAAAAACATGTCAAGTAAAATGTCTATGCTGCCTACTTGGAAAGCCATTTGAAGCGGGAGATGTGTAAGTACATAAGTTATAATGAAATAAAAAAGTATATGATGTAGCCAGGGGCGGCGGACCTATATGTTACTATGGGTGGGCGGCTACATCGTTTGAAAAAAAACTTAATGTATTTTTTAGGCAAAAACCTGGCTGCTACACGTCTTTGACTAACAATCTATATATGCCCAAACAAACAAACAAACACAGGATGAATTTGCAGAAAATCCTTTGACTAACAATCTATATATGCCCAAACAAAGAAACAAACAAACACAGGATGAACTTGTAGAAAATCCTAATTAACAAT